>NC_135086.1:21510624-21780624 GCF_051107435.1 Chaetodon auriga
TGTGTGTCTGTTTTTGGAAAAGGAAATCTTGAAAAATATAATTATACTAAATATAAAATATTTTATCACACTGATGCAAAAATACTTTTTTTTTTTTATTGCCATAAAGTGGTGGTTAATTTACAACATTACCCGCAATGGGCTAATACAACAGTTTTCCAAAATCTCTTTAATATTTCACAAATGTCAATTGTCTAGTAGTGTATAATGTCATGTCCCTGAACTCTAGTCAGGAACCATTTGACGTTCAGACCTCGACAGTGAGGACATTTTTGGGAAGTGAGGACATTCTGGCCAGTTCTTACATCCTTGAAGGACACTGACGGTAAAGAGCATTAAGTTGGATCTATATTTGACGTAAAGGGTTAACCATAGTTTTCTTTCAAGTTACTGTCTTGAGCATTCATATGTGTGCATTCCAATGCAATGAAAAGCTCTGGCTACTCCATGGAGAAGAAAAAACAACAACAACAACAATGGATTCGCATCAGTTCATATGCATACACATGTACCCCTTCACGTCTACCCACACTCACACTGCAGTCTTTCTTCAGCTTGTCTCATATCATCTTAACTTTCAACAGTCTCTACCTGCATCAGACACTTGTCAGAGAAAACACAAGCAGCTCATGCTGATGAATCCGTGACAACTTGTAGTTTCGGTTTTGAAGAGGCTACATGCGTAAGCTCTGTACCACAGCTACACCCCTTCACACACAACCGTTAATTCAGCTTTATGCATGTGAAGTTAATATTTGGTTGTGGGGAAAGAAGCAGCACTACCGCGATGGCTGTTCTTGCGTTGGCATGAGCCTCCGCACTGAACGCACAGCGTGAGGGTCAAGAGTCACACAACCAGTTTCCATTATCTGGTAAAAACAATTTTTTATCTGGAAAGTCTGTTTAAGTCCGATATACTTAGATTTTGGCGAGAGCGATGCAGTGACTGTTTCTGGTTAAACAAAAAGGATCTTACTCTGTGTTACTGTAATTCCACTATTCCTTGTGGTTTATACAAAGGTTAGTAATTACTTTTTACTGTCTAATTACAAAAAAAATAAGGTAATTAAAATTAGAGAAATTTAAATGGGTTTGTTACTTGGGAGACAAACACAGTCTATGATACTGGAATATAATGACATTGATCACAGGGGAGAAGAACTCCAAATCAAAGTAGTGAAATATAGCTGAGGTCAAGAAATGTGACAACCATCTGACTGACAGTTAAAACCATAAACCAGCTCAAAAATGACAATTACCAGCATGAAGCACCATGCTGTGAACAGACACATTACAAAGACTACTATGACTCTGTGGCTGTGCGTTACTGCTATGTACAAAGTGTGTGAAAGGATGCGTTGTTGTGGGGTGTGTCCATGTGTGTGTGCAGTGTTACTGTAGCTTGTATGTGTACGTGCCCATTTGATGCGATGAAATAAACCAGATGCTACTAAAAGTCTGGGATGTGTGTTTGTGTTTGCATGTGGGTACACACTCAATCACAATGTGATGCTGCTCTCTAATCACTGAGCGCCAAACAGAAACTGGAAACCCAGAGAAACACAAACACACAAAAACACACTGCTGATGCCAAAATGACAGACGCTTCAGTTTGTGTGCTTTCCTGTGCACTCCTCTATTTCTTTCTTTTTTTTTTTTTTTTTTTTTGGAGTCGGGGTGTGCGCTGTGGTCACAAGGTGTTAAATCGACAAAGGTGGAGAGGGTTTATTTTGAAGGAGGCCATCAGTTATTGGGGTCTTCTTCCTTTTCAATCTACCATGACCCATTTATCCCCAAACCTCTCTGTCTGCTGCAAATTGCATCCTTATTTCACTTTCTCTCTAAATTGTATTTCTCTGTTCTGTTTCTTTTTCTATGCCTCGTTCCATTCCTGCCCCTCGTTTCATATTCTCTTCTATTCTTTCTCTTCTTATTCTATCAACTCGTCTTTCTTTCAGTCTTGTCCAATTTTCCATCTCGCCTGTCTGTCCATCTTTTATCAATCCCTGAATCTCAGAGCCGTAGCTGTCAACAGATGAAGTGGAAAAAGGATGAATGCTTTTCCACAAGAACCATGGAGACCGGGATGACATTTTGGCAGATGAGCCCCTTCAGCAGCAAAATGGCTGCTACACATTGCATAATTATTGAGCTGATTTCCAAAATATGTGTTTGTCCTGTCAGTGAGTAGGGAGATCCTGACCTCAGGCCTGGTCAGGACCGACAGACATGAATAATCATCTCCAGTGTTATCTAAGTTGTTTGCTGATTCACTGCCATTATTGTCAATGAACTTGCAGACTGACCTGAGCCATCCTTGTGATGTCAATCATGTTTGATGTTTAAAACCTAAAAACACATTATAGTTACAGGACCACTGGATATTGGTTCTGATAGGCTACCGTGAAATTTCTGACAGGTTGTTAATAAACCAACAGTTTCATTAGAGTATCTAAATAACTCAAGTTTAAATGTGGTTAGGCAGTTTATTTTAGGCCTCATTGGCCAAAAGCTCCATAATAACCTTTCAGCACATTGTAATTCAAGCGGTCTGACAGAAAACTAGACTTCTGCACCTCCTCTTGGCTCTGTTTTAAGGCTTTAGAAAATCTAGCCCATGATGGGAGACTTTGGCCAATCACAGGTCATTACCGAGTCCTGCATAGCTGGACTTGTCTCCACACTTTATTTTAGCGCTGTGGCAGCGCTCGAGGTCGTGAAAGTCTGACTGGATGGCAGAAAATCCTGCAACTTGAGATAAATTCGGAACACGTCCTGGCTCTGCATGGACTTCCAGGCTCATTATGTTTGATGGAGAGTGACTTTTGAGGGCGGACACTGGTTTGTGTGTGTTTGTCGCGTACTAGCTTTTCGTCCTTCTGTCAGACAGCGTTGCAGCTGCCTCTGAGCCCTGGGGTGCTCTGCCCTGGGGCCGCAAGGCGCTGGAGAGGCAGTGAGAGGGACCGGTGATACTCATGCCATGGAGAGCGGGCGGAAGGTTTTTCATTGGGTATGTTCCATTGTTGTCTACTACAGCTTTAACCAGGAAGCCAGTCTGTTAATTCTGATGGATGTTTATAACAGACAGTTTGCAGAATCATTTCACAGTCCGCCTTCTTTTGATTCAAAATATGTTTGGCGAACCCGTCTGATCATCTCACTGCTCGTGTTTCTTGCCTTGTCTGATGCATGAATATGCGTGATCTGATCACCAACCAAACCTCCTGGCTACAGAAAGTGACAGCATCCTCCTGTTAGCTCACAACACTGATCAGCGAGGGAGGCCCGGAGCCAGTTAATGGGAGACTGACAGACATCCACCCACAGAGGGACGGAGAGTCCCCAGAGTCCCTGAACAGGGTGATGAGTGTGTGTGTGTGTGTGCGCGAGATCGGTGGGTTGCTGTGGTTGTTAACAGGGGCCCTTAATCCTGGGGCCGGGCTCTAATCCTGCAACCGGCCTGTTGTGAACTGTGACCCTGATGGCGCGTGTCTCTGAGTAGCCCCTCACACACACGCACACACATATGCACACACTTACCCTGGTCGGCCTGTTACCACTCACAGCTGAGGAGACACAGCAGCTGAGACAGCAGAGGGCCCCATTAAATTGAATAAAAACACACACACACACACACACACACACACACACACACACACACACCTCAAGGAAGCAAACGGACATAACACAAATCCAAGCATAGAGTACACACAAAAATACACTACACAAACTCAAATTGACACAATCCCACAGAAAGATATGCGCCAACACATGCACAAATACACACAACACCACCAGGAGGATGCTGTAACACACACTCACTCACACACACACACACACACACAAACAGCTGACAGGGCCACAGCAGCCTTACAATAACACACAGTTGAGCTACTAGAAATACCACAGCGAGAGATGAGACTGGAGGTCTGAAAACTGAAACCAACACAAAGCACATCCTGCAGATTCCCACAGCAAAGAGAAGCAAAAGAAAAATGACAAACATTTTTATTCATGTCAAACTCCTGGGCAGGCCAATCAAACCCTCGATTCGGCCGTGTGCTTTGTATACCAAACCTCTGATTACATTCGCTGTTTGGAGCCAATTACAGTTACAGTATTTGTGATTGCTTTGCGAACGAAGCCATAACAACCAGATTGAAAACTGTCGATGAACAGTGATCATCAGACACAGCAATGGAAAAGAAAAATAATAATAAGCGTCTGCAGGTTGTGCAACAAAGCACAGCTACTACTTAATTTAATCAAAATAGAAAGTCTTTCAGATTTGGAACTGAACACATGTTTGTGTATTTCTACTGCAGCTTTCCTTTGTTTATTTTCACCTTAAACCAGCGGCATGAAGACAATAACATTGCTAGTCATGATCTCTCAGACAAATCACAGATGCAGTGAGAGCTGGGGTTCAGCACACATTTAACCAATAGAATTCATGTTGCAATAGAGGACAAGGGACAAGAGTGAAAATCACACCTTCAATCAAACTGCGTTCATCTCATTGAACTGCACCACAACATAAAGTGAACTTTAAACGACACTTTCAATACCATTTCTGTTCCACATCTTCATTAGCAGAAGATTTTCATAAACACTTCTTCATCACAAAGCAATTCTACTGAAAATACTGACTTATTTTTCAAAATCACTTTCCATATTTCCATATTCACAAGACAGGCATTCATCTAGAGCTGGCTCGTTTTATCTCTGTGTAATCCAAACTGAAAAGACACAATAGGGTGTATTAAGAGAAAGTCAGTGAAACAGGTTTTCTAAGGTCCTTTTTCAAAAATAACAACAACACAAAAATTAGAACTCCCTGATAAAACGGTCGAGTGTCAGATGACAAACACAAATCCAGCCAAGTAGTTTCTGCCTCTGTAGCTGCACAGAAAATAGCTCCACAGGTAATTACGGGGTTGTAAGGCAGAGAACTACTACAAATAACTTGACAACTTTTGACAGCAACGCAGAGTGTCTATCGTTGTAATGCAAACCGCTTTTATGGAGGAATAATCTGCACCACCAAAGTAAAGACTGATGAGAGTGAGAGTGATTTACAAACGTAATAGACATTCAGAAGACCTGGTTCACCTCTCAGAATCCACACCCAAAAACTACGTTATGTTAGGCCTTACAAAGGTAAAAATGGGGCTAGAGGAGTAGTATTTGGCAATGAAAATACAGTATATGCTCCTGTATATAAACAGTGGAGCAGTATTTGGTAGGAATGAAAAGCCCTAACTCACCAAGATGAAACAAACAAACAAACAAAAGCTGAACAGCTGTCACTTAGCTCTCAACATGCTGAATCACCCAACCAGCCAACTTTGCCCAATGTTATCCAACATTTAGCACAGCCCAAAGGGCTAAGTGAGTGGACCAGTATTTGGTGATGTGCATGAAGTGTTAGTAAGCTGGAGTATGGCTGCATGTAGTTCAGTAATTCACAGACAGATAGCGTTAGTGTAGTGTAGCATCTAAAGGAGCGCAGCAGTATACGGCAGATGAAAGGCAGAGTATCTGGTGATGGGCAGCCAGAGGGTTTGGATGGATGCTGAATGGAAGAGGAGCTGACTGGTTTGTTCCACACTTCTCCTCCACACCGTTTGCTTAGCCAGCCTAGACTGCCTCTTTAAACACACAGGTCACTGTGCAAAAATACACATTTACTTCACCGGGCGGTCCTCTGGACAGTAAGGCAATAACACGACCCCACGGCAAAGCACCCATAAATCTACTTAATGGTGCGTCCAAAAAACCCACGAAACTAGTAAAAACTCTGCATGCGCCAAAAAGACGAGGTCAAGTGAGATCTCTCTGCCCAACATGAAAAGGCAAACCGTCTCTCTGTGTTTATCATAAATAAACCACCATGTAGAGGTCAGGGGAAAAAAAAGAAGAAGAAGAAGAAGAAGAAAGGGCAAAGCAGGACACAAGAACACTAATGGAAATGTATGAGACACAAAGACCTCAGCTGTGGAGGAAAAACCTGAACAGTGACAGCACATCAGAGAGCAAAGCATCAGCAGGTCAACGTTTTTCGTGAAGCCGTTTAAAATGAAATGGAAGACAGATTTCATCAAAGACATCAACTTCAAACCGCTGTGATCCAGACAACGTCCCACTTGACATAATGAGCCACAACAAAGCACAACTTCAAAACTGAGCACGCTAAACACGTCAGTGATGGACGGGATACTCACGGTGAAGAAGAGGTCCATGACGCGGGTGTCCAGCAGCGCTTCCCTCCAGGACTCCGTAGGCTTGAGCGTGACGTTCTGTGTGGCCTCGAACATGGCGATGTAGTGGCGCCCCAGTGACCCGCCGACAGTTAAGGCCAACAACAGCATGAAGAGGAGGAGGAGGAGGAGGAGGAGGAGGAAGAGGAGGAGGAGCAGCTCACTCAAAAACACCAGCTCCTGTCACTAAGCTCCCTCTCAATGGGTATTTTGGTCTCTGTGTGTGAGTCTTTGGTTTCGTGTGGCTGGCAGCAGAAACTTGTCAGTCACTTGTTAGCGAACGCTCCCTCTCATTAACCCTGTTAATCTTTATTCCACAAAAGCTTTTGTTTTGATTTTTTCTCACCCTTCCCTCTGTGCTTGCTTTGTGTTCTTGTCCTCCCTTCCTTCTCTTCCTCCCTCATCAGCTCTTCCTCTGCCACAGTTTTCACCCACAAAGAAACTCCTTCCTTCTTTCTCACCCTTGTGTCCACTGTTCCCTCACCTCCTTCCTCCGTTTTGCCTTTTATCCCCAACTCTGTGCCTTGTTCCGCTCTTTCCCCTCTGACTCGCCTGACACCCTCTTGCCTTCTTGTCCTCTTCTTCACCTCTCTTCCTACCGGCACTCCCTCGCTGTGTACACTCGGATTTCTCTCCTCTGCTTCCTCAAGATCTTAAACACACAAGACACGCTCTCAATGCAGCCAATCAAGACTCTGCGTGGCTCTGCCTCTTTGTCCACTCCTCTACAAGACGTCCTCGAGACTCCTTACTGCCCCGAGACACCCCCTCTCCCTCCTCAGCCAATCACTTTGTGTCTCCTCCTGACTGCTTTCCAAGACCAAAGCCTCTCTCTTTGCCCCATGACACAAAGTCTTCATTTAAAACTTCTGTCACAAACCTTCCTCTTTTGCCTTTTATCCGTTTATTTTCCCTCTGGACCACTTTCCAAATGGCTTTTTTTCTTCATCCTAACAAGATGCTGTCTCTCCTTGCCCCACACAAAACACTTTAGCCTGATTTTAAACTTTGCCTCAACCCACAACACAATCACACTCTGTTCACAAAACTATAAAAACCTTTTCATCGTAGCGCTTTTCCAAATGTCCCTTTTCTCCTTTTTCTCAAACAAGTCTTTCTCTCTCCAAGCTCCCACAACACACACACACTGACTCCTTATTGAAGACTTTCTCTACACCCACAACAAGCTTTTTCACAAACCCACAACACACACTTTCTCCCCACGCAGCCACAACACTTCCTGCCCTTATTCAAGTCTCCTAAACTCAGCCACAACGTGCTTTTCCCTGAGCTCATCGAAAACAATCCCCGTCACTGCTCCTTCCACTCTCCAAAACCAGGCCTTTCTCACTCTTTCCTCAATCAAAGCGTCTTACAATCACACACTCTCTTCACACACCGCCCGAGGTTTCAACGCTTCTCTGCGCCGCCCTCGAAACCCCTTCCTCTCTCCAAAAAAATGTTTTTCTTGCCGTCGTTACAACATACAGAGTCCTGATGGAGGCTTCATGCCAAAATAAGTCAGCAGATTTGTCAGCCTCCTGACTGCAAGTAAATTTACACAAAAGATCAACACATGAGGTTAGTCTTTTGCTGTTTTTGTCCTCTGGAATGTTGCCTTTACTCCAGACTTTGTTTTTGGAACAAATACAAATACACAATGTCTCTTCATTCTTACCTCACTAAAGGACAACCGATCAAAACTCTGTCTCTCCAACACTCCCTCCATCACAAGCCTCAACAACACTCAGGACACTTCAACAACCTGAGACGCTCCATCCGTCAAGACTCTTTCCTTAACTGTTGACAGCTGGTTCATTGAGCGAGGAGTTAATTTAATTGTCAATTAAAATACTGATTATTTTTCCAATAATGTCAGAAAATAGTGACCAATTGTCTGACCAACAGTCCAACATCAAAGGTCATTTATATTGATGTTACAAAGTAAAGCAGCAGATCGTCACAAATGAGAAGCAGGAATCAGAGAATTCCTGGCTCCAGAAAAAAGTGACTTATCACTTATCAAATCATTCCAGGTGAATTTTCTGCCGATCCACTGATCGATCAGTTGTTTCAGCTCGAATTCAAACCCAAAGTTCCATGCTTTGTGTTGATTAATGGCTGCACCTTGTAGACATCCTGAATCATTCTATATACACATGCATATAATCTCAAAAGAGTTTCTCAGAATGACTTGTTTGGTGTATCCCAAATAAAATGAAAATAAACTTCTGTGGGTTTCAGCAATGTTTGGCTGCACAGCACGACGTGATAAGTGACTACTGGAAGACCAGCGCAGGTTTATGAGTTCAACACACTGCATGGATTATTCAACCGTCTCCTCTCCAGGACATTTCACATTACTTTTACAACTACTACCACCACTCATAAAAAAATAATTAGTAATAATATTTATCTTTGCCAGTGTTTTTTGTATATTTTATAGTCTGCAAATGTTTTTTTATTCTTTTGCTTGCCTATAAAATAAATAAATAAACAATAACAAAGAAAAAAAAAAAGACAGCCTCTTCCTCTCCGTCTTCCATCAGCCACACACACACACACACACACACACACACACAAACACATAAAAACACACACACACACAAAACCATATCACTGCCCTGCGGCTCAGTGACAGCAGGAGGAGGAAACTTCCAGAGGAATGCTTGATCAAAGCCAAACAGCGGCAGAGGCCGGCGAGGTCACGCATTCCTCTGACACCAGCCCACAGTCACTCCCCATGCACACACCCCACCACAACACACCACACTTTTTCGGCACAAAAGTTGGCACCTGTCTAAGGGTCTGTAGGGTTGTGTGTGTGTGTGTGTGTGTGTGTGTGTGTGTGTGTGTCCAGCGCTTGGCTTTCAGGCCTTGTTAAAAATAGTCGTGGTGAGGCAGAAGACCTCTAACTGAACCTTTCTGAAGCGAGAAGGAATGAGAGACATCAGAATAAGTGAGGAGGGTGCGCTGCAGTGACTAACTTCATGTTTATTTGTTTTATACCAGGGGTTTAACTGTTCATTTCTGTGAAAACTTTCTTCTTTTTCAAAGCTTTGTTTACGTGTCCTTCTTCCACTTGATTTTAAGCGCTCTTGGCCTGCGACTGTCGTGTTTGTCTTGATGCCGTTTTCTCCAAATGAAATGAAAACCTCACACAGCTGGCTTTTATCTTGCAAATCCCTCAGATACACGACAGAAAAAAATGAGGACGACATGAAACATGAGGACAGAGAGAGACAGAAGGGAAGAAATGAGCAGTCAGTGCGTTTTCAGTCTTGCAACAAGTGGGACTGACCAAGTCGTGCAGTTTGCAGACGGGGGCCGTCTCCGCAGGGACGGACCACCTCAGTGACAGAGGTTGTACAAACCTCCTAAAGATCATATGACTGAGACAAAACTCACAAGAGACCTCAGGAATGATAACTACACGGCTACTTCAACTACTTTCCACAGCTGGACAGAGATGTAAAATGGGGCTGACAGGTTGTGACACCACAAAGATAAAAACACTCTGAATTAGAGGAAAACAGATGCCGGCAAGTGTCATCAACACAGATTCAAGATATTTAAAATTAGGAGGAGAATATAAGACAAATTTCATCATTCAAAACATTTTAAACTGATCATTTGGATGAATGGTTTTAGTTGTCCAGATATATACCAAGTATTCATATAATGTTCAAAACTTAATCTGAAAATATAAATAAAATTAGATCACGATTCACCAATTATTACACTTACGGAGGTCTTGTCTGACCCCTGGTATTAAAATAGACACGCACTGCACGTCACATTATTAACCTGGCAAAGAAATCCTGACTGCTTCCTTTAGTTCTCACTGTAACCATCACAACAACATTCATGGGCTGTCCTGAAAACAGCTCACATGAACTGAGATGACCGTTTAATCTACTTCTGATTGTTTAAGTGCTCACTTAGTTCAAGCTCTTCAATTCTGCGGAAACTCTACTTGTTGAGTTGACAAGTGAATTTACAACTTCAACCATGCTTTCCATGCTGCTTTGAAAGAAAAAAAAGATGTGCCTGAGTGTGTGTGTGTGTGTGTGTGTGTGTAATGTACATGCCTCCACGATGAGTAATGGACACGGAGTGACGAGGACATGTGGCTGTGGTTTGGTGTCTTTTTAAAAGACATCACCTGCTACTATCTCAACTCTTCCAGCAGGCTCAAGAATAACTAATGTGACACGTCAATTTTCCACTGGAAAGATAAGACGGACTGACAGATAAACAGGACACACAGGCACACACAAACAAAGCCGACTACACACACATGTGAACCACTGACCGCAAGAGTTTAAATCATACACGAGTGAAAGATTCACACACCCTTAGCTCTCACATGCAGTTGCCAAATTCGCAGCCAGACAGACACATAAACACACATTGTCATACATTAATTACCACCAGCCACCGGTCAAATGCCAATAAAACCGCTACTGGTAGGTTTGTCTGATCCACCAGTTACTTTGGCAGAGAAACGACGGGCATTTCTAGTCCAATTCCCTGCCCTAATTCTATTTATTCTGACCACAGCAAGCAGACTTTCTTCGGCCCCACATCAACAGACACTTGGCCGTCCAGTATTTATGGTCTGCGTGTGAACCTTCGCCCAGGTACCGTAGTGTGCATGGGTGTACGGCTCTCCACTTCAAAGCTAATTCTTTTCTGCATGGGCTATAATTCAAAGTGCATTGCTAAGCATAAACTAACCACATGAGTACCAAACGGCAAATGTGGGCTGAGCCTTTACATACAAGAGAGGCTGAGGGATGTGGGCCGCAAAACCAAACAACAAAATACGTCCACGCCAACATTTTTATTTCGTCATCTTTGTGGGTTTGTTCGTTTTGTTACCACATGCTAACAAAAATGGACTAGCTATTAATTAAATTCTACTGAAGTCCTCAGACAACTCAGTCAGCGCCTTCACAGATTTGATTTATGTCACTTTGTCACAAACCTTATATTAACATTACTAAGAGTCTGCAGCCACGCTAGCGGCTGTGCGGCTATACTGAGGCACAGCCGTGCTTGATGTTTATAATGTTTAATGTTTACATTCTCTGAAGACAAAGTTACACAGTACAGCTGAGGCTGATGGGAATCTCACTAATCTCTCTAGTTTTGCAGCTATTTTGTCGTGAACCAAATTATTGGACAACTTCAAATTCTGGCTCAATGAAGTTGTTTTATGGAAAGTTAGAGCATCAAGTTCACATGTATTAGTATTATTAATAGTTTAGTAATATCCTCCTCCACAATATCCACTTCACTTTTCATGGCAACCCATAAAATTGCTGTCATGACAATACACCAAGAACTAAAGGCACTAGAGGGAAAGTCAGGGAATCACCGAATACAGTAAGATTCATCATCTGGGGAGCATGAATTTCTGGACAAATTTTCATAGTTATTCATCAAATTGTTTTGCAATATTTCAGCCTGGAACAAAGCAGTGGAGTTGTCTTTGTAAGCAGCTGTTTGTTTTGGTGTGGTCGGAAAAAAAACAGTACAAAATTAGCAGATCCTTGAAACTTGTCACACATCACAGTGTAGATTACGTCTGTCTAATCTTTTGTGAATTCAGTTCCCATTTCTTTTTAATATGTAGGTTTACTGTGCATAGATCTTTTTGCCCTTTCCCCCCCCATCTTCTCTATACTTCAATGGAAGCAAATAGATGTGCAGATTGCAAATGGCTAAGTAATGTAAAATCTATGTACTTTGTAATAAATGGGCTAAATCTTGCAGCCTCCAGCAGGTTTATTAAGGCCGTCTACAGAAAAATAAAATCCGACTTCACGTCTCACATTCCTGACTCCGCTTTCATCAGCAATTTGCAGATCTATTTGATAGTATTTTCATGACCATTAAGTAGACAATCTCAGCAATCTGAACATTTTGCAGGCCCGAACGACCTTCGAGCCTGATGGTTGCGGATTAACGAGCTTCTCCTATATCCTCTATTCATTATGGTTGATCCTGACTGAGGATGGACCCGCTGCACATTAAGACTGGCTGAGCGTCTGCCAGCGGCACAGCGAAGAGCACAGCACTATGCTAAGGCGCGTGGTAGGGTTTAAGTGATATATCCTGCCTTAAGTCTCCCCTACAGCCTCGCCATGTGAAATAACAGTCCAGGAATACCTCCTCAGTAACCCACCCCCCTCCCTTTCCTTTCACATTTCCTTCTACTGTTTGGCCCCCGTCTGCTTAGCCAGCAGTTGTCATCAATTCTTCCACTACTGAATTAAACCAATGATATATCAATTATGCCACTCTGCTGTTTGAATCAATGCAGCAACACTGCAGAAAAGTGACATATACTAACGTCAGACTTAAAATCTCAGCACACACACACGCACACAACATGCGGCAGCTGAATGCCCATCAGCATATTACCCATCTTTATATACCCTACAACCTGTGTTTAGACAGCAGTAGTTGAAGATTCTCCATACAGGTCAGGGGCCAAGGCAAACATCCAGCATCAGCTTACACACTCCAAATCCTAACCTTAACCTGAGGGCCAATATGGCTATAAATTGACCCCAGAACAGCTAATGAGAATACTGAGCCAGGCTGAGGCATGTGTTAGGCTGACAGTCGTCTCTTCAGCACAATAACGTCTCCTTACAGGCCAAACCGAGAGGTCTCTTTCTTCCTCTCTAGTACAAGTATATAACTACAAGTCAAGTGACAGAAACGATATGACCTCAGTGGAAGAGGCAGGGAAGGCCATGCTTTAATTTGAAACAACTTGAGTTTTAGCGAGCGGATACACCGTGAAATCTACACATTCCTGTCTAGTGAAGAAAAAAAACAGATGGTAGGAAATTAAATGGGACGTTGCTACAGAACAAAACTGACTATTATAGCAACATAATTGACATAGATGAATTTAGAGGTTCCCTCACATATCAAATACATCTAAACAACATAAAGAGGATCCAGACATGTGGACTGCTCCGGCAGAATGAAGCAGCAAGGACGGAGGGTGATCTATCTGTCAGCTCGGACAGCCATATACAGCACCTGACTGCTGCTGCAGCCTCAAAGCCTGACTGCGACCCTGGCCAGAGTCAAGCCCAGTGTGGAGTGACACGGTGTCGTACCGACGCCCGGGGAGCGTGCCTCCACCAAATGACACCAGAGCTGAAGGGCCAGGGTTCAGACGACGGCGAGGACAGATGACATGCATGCCGCTCGGTTCGTCTAAGGGTGGGAGGCTTTTTAAAAAGGGTCTTTGAGCTGGTTGAGGAGTGTGTGTATTCGTGTGTGAAAGGCGGCGGCTGTCAGCCACGCAATTAAGGAGAGGCCCCCTGATACCCATGCTGGCATACTGCATGTTTGCAAAGCATCACACAGGCACAGGCGTGTTGTGACACTTGCAGACAGGCGGCCGCACTCATTCAGGCCTCCCAATGGTCTTCATCAATCTATTCTCCTTTTCAACAACAGCCCACACACTTGTAGGCTTTACATACACTCACATACACACAGAATTTCGAGGAGAAGGCCTCTTGATTTGAGAATTCATATGCTATTTCTGTGGCCTGACACAGTCCATTCAACATTTGTGACAATTCAACATGAAGAAACTGCAGACCTACAGCTCTGCTTGCATGCAACTAGTACTCTGGGGATTCCTCATTGTATTTATGAATTACCTAGCCACCTTTGCTTCAGAGTCATTTAAGTGTACTTAATGATTTCGTAAGGGTATTTTCAGGTTGCAAATAGCCACACTTTAGAAATCAACAATTTAAGAAGTAAATAAAGAAATTATATTTAATGTGAACCTCGATTTCAAAAAAGCTTGGACGCAAAATGGAAAAAAATCATAATGCAGTAATTTGCAAAGCAACTGTATTTACTGACAACGGTTTAACAAAGTGTTCCTGAGTCCATGTAGTAATATCTTTTATGTAATCATGGGTTCACAAAGTGGTGAACCTCGCTCCATCCTGAACCTTTCAAGGATGCCCGTTGCCTTTAGTGACAGAGTTTTAACTAAACTCTTCTAAAAACACTGAGGATTAGCTATGGAGTTAGGGGTGGGTGATGTTGGCAAAATCTTCATATCATATCATACTTTATGTAATTTTGTATCACAATATGGTAAATGGACTGTATTTATATAGTGATTTTCTAGTCTTACCAACCAGCCAGCATTCACCCATTCATACACTGGGGGCGAGACGCCACCTGCTCTTCACGAGCAATAACCATACACACACACCCACAGAAATCTGGGGTGTAGTATCTTGCCCAAGAATACTTCAACATGTCGGCTGCAAGGGCCAGGAATCACCCACCGACCTCCTGATAGGTGGAAGGGCTTTACCACCTGAGTCACAGTCACCCCCACGTATACTATACTGAGGTATAGTAAATTGATGCCATAGCATAACACTGGGAATTCAACTGTAAAGCCATATGCAGTATACATATATAAACCCCACATCTGGTTTTCGTTAATCCATTGGAACAAATACCAGACAAATCCAGGTATATCACATCAATGCAAAAATCATCCCATCCAAAATTTGCCATAAAGCAGACCTGCTCACAGAACTTCAACAGTGCCCACAATGGCCTAACACACCCTGAAATATTAGAGACACTTACTTTGGTACAGTATAAATAGTACAGCAAAACCTCTGGTGACTAATAAATGTCCATTATTTCTTGGTTTACACAATCATAATCAGCTTATTGTATGTGCAATGCAAGCAAACTGAGCAATACTGAAATACTGAATTAGATACTTAAGATTCAAAATGTTCATATTTTCCAGAATATCATTTGCAAGCCCAAAGTATCCTGCTTTAACCGCAACCCAAAAAGTCCCTTACATGTACAGTAATTACTTTGGTGACTTCATATGAACACCCAACACTAAAACTAAATTAAACTGCTGTATAAAACAGATAATACACACACATATACACACAGGCACACACAGAGGACTTAAAAGTGCATCTTTCAGAACACACACATATCAATCTGAGCGTGCCAGGCATACCAAGGGGAGCCTCAACAAGCCAAGGCGGGGGTGGTGGGCTGCTGGAATGATATGGAGATGGACACACAGACACCTCTTTGAAAGTGATACATGGCCCTGGCTGGCAGCAAGCGCCACTCCAGATCCCCTCAGACAGGCAGAGAGGATGCCAGGCTGGTAGGGATTTAGGCCATAATGAGCCTGGCCGTGTGCGCACGCACACACACGCACGCACACACAAACCTAAGTTTGCTCAGCAATGCAGGCAACTGCAAAGATAATACGGACGTGTCCACAAGAGATGAACTACAAAGAAAAACTGATGGACAGATATGCATTCCTCTGTATTGCATATTTGTAGAAACACACAGGCATGCACACACATGTGCATAGACAAACATGCGCATACACACAGCATTATCCATTACAGGGACAATGCATACTCACGTACACAAAAAACCCCTCATCTATATTCATACAAATGAGCACTTTATATTACAAGTAGAAAAATACACAAAGTACTACAACTAGGAGGACATTCCACCGATTTACATTTCTAACCCCAACATGATCGTCTTCTTTTAACCTAAACCTGACAGGGGGAAGATCCACTCGTCTTTATGCCTCTAGATACCTGTATTCATCACACTACACAAACCTTTACAACCTGGGTTTGCTATAATTCTTAATTGCCCTTTGACGTACTTCACTTCAAAGTCAAACTTAAACAGTGAAGCAGGTCTGCAAAAGCCAATGCTGCAGACACTGAAGTTCATAATTTCAATGTTCACCTTGTATTAACTTCCACAGCTGAAACCTGCTGGAAAATTTAATATAACAATGTCATGGTGGCAGATTTCAGCATATAAATCACTGAATAAAAACGCAAACCAATAAAGGTGATGGCTTAAACTACATAAATATCACCACTGAGATTGTCTGAGTTTTATTCTGTGCCCAAATAATTATTCTGTGCAAGACCGCTGTTTTTAAGAATAACAAATATTCCAACATGTGAAATGGCAAAGCCATGACAAAAACTGCGCATGATGTGTAGTTATGTAGGTAACTGGGACTGACCTGTTTTTCCTCATCACACAATTTATCCAATCATGTGTCAAGACCAAGAAATAGTCTAATTTATTATCTTGGCCTTTTCAGGTGAAGAATGCCTGTCAGCCTCTGACAAAGAAAGGATATGATTGGGTGGCAGGAAGTTCCAGCTGAGGACCTGGTTGGCCAGAGCCAGGTAGCGCTGGAAAACAGACGACATCTGGGCATTTAGGTTTTCTCTGCGGCTGAACTCCTGCAGCACCTCCATGGTCAACATAAAGATCTGACGCAGGCCCTCCTCCTGGGAGAGAGGGATAGAAGAAGAAGAGAAAGATGGCCGAATGCAGGTATAAAAAGTGATACATTAAAGAAAAAACAGTGGTCTGTGACTACATTTAAGAAAATGAAGGGCTAACAAGGAGTCCTGCATTAACAACTTTACTGCTGGACAGACAAACCTGGAACAGACGCTTGCAGCTGCCGTGGAACTCCATGCTGAGGCCGATGCTGCTGGTCTTACTGGAGCTGGAGAACTCACTGAGCAGAGCGGTCAGGATGGAGCAGGCCAGTGTTTGCTGCAGCACAGAGAGCCATGTGATCAAACAGGTCAAATGTTATACAACGTTACACTGAGGTCAAACTCGATCAGCAGTCAAGACCCAGAGAGAGAGAGGCTGAATGTGCTTCATGTGGAAAGACTGGCACTCTGTCCCAATTCCATACTACATACCGATTCCAAGCAAATTTTCAATGCATGTGTCACATTGGAAAAACAACAAGAATAAACATACTGAAAAAAGTGAGTGTGCAGCTTGATTTTTGTGCAATATTGTGCTGCACAATGCAATTCACAAAGGAAATGGAGCAGCTGCTCACAGCTGCAAAACATTATCACAAGTTGTGGTTAGTGGTGAGACAGCTCAGTGAAGTTGTAAGAAAACAAAAAGAAGTATGAAATCTCTGGAATAACATTTTGTTTTCTCTTTCATGAGGAGTTATTTGAC
Source organism: Chaetodon auriga (assembly GCF_051107435.1). Taxonomy (NCBI): domain Eukaryota; kingdom Metazoa; phylum Chordata; class Actinopteri; order Chaetodontiformes; family Chaetodontidae; genus Chaetodon; species Chaetodon auriga. The sequence goes on from NC_135086.1 coordinate 21,527,979, forward strand.
AGTGACGTTCCAAAATCACAATGAAACTCACCATTGTTGGTGCACATACTACATAATTTCCTATACAAAATAGTTCAGTATATTGATTTACCTTGTAAAGAAACTGTACAAGTGTACTACAGTATGTTGTGTACTATATACTGTTGGTATCTAGTACAAAACTGGGACACAGCATAACATTTTCTGTTCTGGTACAAAGAGATCCTCTATTTGGAAAAATTACAACTGGATGTAGAAATGATCACTAATAAGACAGTGAACACATCATAGGTTATTATAGGACAAATGAGCCTAAAATCCATTCTCTCAAAACCAGATAGTTCTTTCAGAATGCAGCTGGTCCTAAAAGCATGAAGGGCAAGAATTTATTGAAATCATCACAGAACAGTAGTGACATTTGGATCTAACTAGATTAGCAGGGTACCTTTAAGGCTGTAACTTGTGACCATTTCAACATGGATTAATCTCTTCTTCTTTTTTTCCAAATGTCAAAAAATACCACCAGAAAAAGCCCAGCAAGAGTTTACTGAGCCCAGGACGACAGCCTCAAATTGTCAGTCAAAACGGGGAATTGTTTAAGTAACCTCGTAACTTGTAGCATCAGGCAAGGGATGCAAGACCAGTTTTTCTCCAAATATCAAAGGACATGGTCCCGTCAAAACCAGCCAACGTATCCATGTTTTAATAATTCAGTGACAAGTTTGTTCAAACTTGTATGAGGACTATTTTGGAAGGAAACGTTTCATATAGTTTCCTAATGGTAAATGTATTTTGTGGTCTGTTGGCCAGATTGTGAAGACTGAGGGATGGATGAAGTTTACAAAGGCAACAGTTGTGGGATTTCAGCCTAAACAAACACCACATGAGGTGACTTCATTGACCACTTTCTGCTGTCTGGCTCCGCGCACCCTTATCACCGAGATCTCTTATTCAAATGGAAGTAGCACTTTCAGCCCTCCAGGGCACATGCTGTAGATTCCCATTTGTGGTTGAGGGTTTGGTTATATGAATAACCAAATGAAATAGTGACACCTACTGGATTATGAGCAGCATTGCAGTTTGCTTTACAATCCATAGCAGCATTGAGGCAAAGTCATGCCAATAGATTTTCACAAATGGGAGACTTAATGCAGCAATATTTCATCCATGTGCTGAGTCATACAACATGCATCTAACATTACTCTTAAGTCTTAAGTTTTTCAGCTTGGCTTCAGCTTTTTTTCCATAAGGTCACCTAAACAGTTGACAGCACCAAACACCAAAATTATATTGTAATGAAAATGCACTTTGACAACATTTATACACAAAATTGATTTGAGTACATGAGCAATGAAAACAGGGACTCGATACCATACTTTCCTCTAACCACAGGAACATGCCTGAAGCTTTTTCCCAGTACTGCCTTTGTGGCATTTTTTATTTTCACACTGAGCTCTCTGTAATCTGAGCCAGATTCCATGCAGGAAGTCTGTAACCAGGGCACAAATGTGGTCCATCAAGTCACAAATATAATAAATATCATCAAAGCTTTCACCCGGTTTCATCTCATGCTATAAATGAGTCTGAAATACACTCCACAAGTTCTCCCATTCATCTGGAACTATTTTGGGAGAGTGTTTTGGTCTGTTTATGTCTTCTGTGAGCAGAAGAACAGGACCGAGTGGAGGTAAGATTAGAGCACATATTGACAGCCTTTGTGTTCGATGTAAGTCACAATTTACTGTGAGAGGCAATAAAAAGGTGATGCCAGTTAAATGGTCAAACCTTATCATCACACCTCATTATTGGTACCGCGCTTCACCTATTTGAATGTAAATTTACACATGTGACGTTTGACGCAGTGGCAAACTCTGATTAAGGACAATATTTCTGGACAAAGTAGGTGTAGACTGCATGCAACTTGTGAACGCTTGTGAACAATTTCTATCACTGAACTGTGTGCCCCTGTAGGTTGTTTGGGTTAGTTATTTTTCAGCCTCTGTCACATTGCGGAAAGCTGCCTAAAAGTCACCAATACCTATAACCTATTTACTTATGTGCAGTGAAAAGTGATTCCAAATGAACAGTAATGCATGACGTGAGTCACCAATGGTGAAATGATGTTAATTTACAGAATTATTTTTCTTTTCAAAAGCAGTTCTGTTGATGCAACTGTGGATGTTTTCTATTAACTGATGACCAATGATCTGTCAAAATGTGATCCTGACAGTCTTTAAATCCGGCATTGATGCAAAGGTACTGGGCTTTGACATTTTGATGACTTACTGTGTCTCGCATGAAAAAAACTCATTTTAATCTTGGATTACTTGCCTTTTTAAATCAGTGTACTATGATGGTGGATACATGAACAATGAATGATTATTTGTTCATTGTAACTAACAGTGATTCATTAAAATATATTAGCACTGATACGTCTACGTGTCTTTCTCACCACTGTGGGGTTCCCGCTGCCAATGAGCTGTCCGACCTCATGAAAGATGCTTTTACAGTTGATGCTTTTGTCTAGAGACCCCCTCTTCACGATGACCGCCACAGCCAACAGGATCTGCTCGCGGACGTACTTCTGGAGACTGGAGGAAACAGAGAGATCAGTGCTTTGAACCAGAGAAAATAAGTAGAACAGATAGGAGGTTAACTGAACACTGACCATCAGCAGGGATTGAGAACAGCAAGAAAAACAAAGTGAAACAGAAAGGTTGTGTGTGAGGGTGCGATCACAGCTGCAGCTTATTTTCTTTGGCATGTATCACATGGAAAAGTTAACTTCATAGCATTTTTGTATTTTTCTTTCTTTAAATCACACTGTCTAATCAAACAAAAGCAAACAGGAATCTTAGCTCGTTTGCTGAACAGAGTTTGTGTAACCTATCGCTGCACCAGGTCAGAGACTTTCATGGATTCCAGTTTCTGTAACTTGTACCACACATAACAAATAAGCCTGTGCTCTTCTTCTCTGCTGTGTATACTGGTATACACATTAAGACACAGCTGATTATGAGCATCAGCCCAGACTTTCCATGCATGAGGACCTACAGGCTACGGCACGTCAAACTCATTTTGCACATAAAACCTTGCATCATTGGATCAAATTGTAGAAAAAACCCAGTTTCAAATGGCATCAGTATTACTTATACAAATTAACTACTGCTTATACAGCACATGCTTGGTGTGATCTCACACAGATTTATAGTTTTCACTACTAAGCTCATCAACAAGACCATAATATATATCTGTGGGATTTAAAAGGCTTATTGATAAATATTAATGGCCCTTGAATCACTTCGCTGCACAGTTCTCTCTGCATTGGACTCATGAAACAGGAGATGAGGTCTATTGATGTTCTTGAGAATCCTGCCACTCACCAGTGAAAGCCCATAAAAGTCATACATAGTTAATACCCTGCAAGACACACACAGGTTTAATTATGGCTCTTTCCTCCTTCCTTACTTGGGTCTCTGTAAGACGTAGGTGAGGAGGAATGCCCGGAGTGACTCGATGCTGGTCTTTTCCAGCAGGATCCACTCCCGCACTACCGCCTCCATGATGGCTGTGGCTGCCTGGAACAGCACATAGTCCACCTTACTGGTCTCTGGAGAGGGAAAAGGGGAGGTGAGAGAAGAGAAATATAAGCAGGGAGAAAGATAAAGTAGAAAAAAGAGAAGATGGTTTGAGATGAATTGCTGGGAAACAGTACACGCACATGCAATGCAGTTATATTCAGTATGACAAAGCAGACTGAAAACCCAGATTAATGTAATAGTACAAGAAAGCCATTTGTAATCCCACTTTCCTAGTACTGTTTACTAGCTGTTCAAAATGATCCAGTTGTTGAGTGACAGGTCTGAATGTGGGCATGAAGGGTCATTTGTTTATTTGTTAGCCCTGTGACTGACTGGAAACCTGTCCTGGATGTACCCCGTCTCTCGCCCAATGCTAGCTATTGGATGGAAGATGCTGTACAAAAGCACTATTTCTTAGGTTATTCATTGTAATAAGAAGGCTACTGTTGAACTGTATTGCATTACAGAGAGGTGTTTTTAAAATCTAGTCTACCCTCACTGATATAAACATGGTGGATGAGAACTATGCTCTTTATGGGGGTTCATGACATTACAAATATTTGGGTTATACTCAAACACAGCAATAGGTTTGTGATCATAACAACGTCGCCGAAGCCCAGACTGGATGGAAACACTTCAATGAAATGGAAGTAACATGACACAAAAACCATGCAGGTTAAAATAGGTTCTGCAGGCTAAATGATTAAGTCAATAGTCACCTAAGATGTGCTTGCAGATGGCAAAAGGGGATTTGGATTTCCTGAAGGAGAGGAATATGTGCTCGGCATGCTGCCTCTGTTCGGTGCTGACCATGGACGGCGGTGCCTGACGAAAAACAAACACAAAGAATTAGCATTTCTATACAAGGCTTGGTTTATTTCTACTATGTTCCAGAACACAGAGCTCCCACACTTTTCAGGACAAGTTTCATTCAAGTTTATATTTTGTTTAGTTTATATTTGTGATCTTAAAGATACCGTGACGACTGGTGGAATATGCTATTTTAGTCAATGAGAAATGGTAACAGCAGCAAAAGTTGCTTACATTGTAGCAGCCATGAACCCATATAAGGTGTTTGGTTGTGTTATGACTGAGCACAATACCTCTTGCAGGAACAGCACGCCATGACTTGTGAAATGGAAAAAAACACTTTCTACTGGCAGTGACACTGCCCAATATCAGAGGCTCATTTTTCACTCCTTTTGTCAAATCAAGAAATCCAGATGAGACTCTTATCCGCACACACACACACACACACACACACACACACACACACACACACACACACACTCTTTTATGGAGGAGTGTCGCCATGATACAGCTCAGCAAGAAAGTCACATTCCAGGCCTAATTGCAGTGAAAGCAGCTCTGTGGCTGAAGGCAGCAGAGGAAAGAAAGACCCTTTTATCTAAGAGCACACCACACATGTACACTTCAAACTACTTACTATACTATGATGAGAGAGGACGACACGGCATGATTTTTATAAGAATTAAGGATTCCGACAAAAAAAAAATTGAAATCTCAATAACATTTACCTTAATGATAAGAAATTTTAAAGCTGCTCTACAGAAAAGTCTTATATTAATGATGGAAAAAGTTATGTGTGGTGTTAAAAGTGTTGCTTGTGGTGACAGAGATTTATCATCTGCCTCTGACGCTTAAGTGTTTTAGCGGCTTTCAGTAAACTGTTTTGATTTTACAGCTCACCACTGCACTGTTTACTCAATCTGATCGCAGTCATCTGCATCATTTCCAGCCACAACAGGCAGCTGCTTTCAACAAAAATAGTCTGATAAACCCAGTGTACACCACTTGTCCAGCTTCACAAAAGACAGACAGAGAACTGGCAAACACAGAGGAGCACTGAGCAGCTAAAGAGATATTATGTTCAGAAGTCAGTGGGGAGCAAAGCAAAGCTAAAAGGAGAGAGAAAATTGGACCTGCATGCATTCAAGTGGCCAGAGGCACAACTCCAAATGAATGATAATGTCCACTAGGTGTGTAAATTGAATGTTTTCTAACACAATCACAATAAATGTGTATCTTATATGGTATGTTAAATTCATTTTTACAGCCTGTTGCACCACCTATACAACTCCATCAAATAGTTTTATTACAAATACCAGTGTGGGAAAGCTCTATGGACACTAATGGAATTTAATTTTTTGAGCAAGATCAGTACGGTGAATGAAACATGTCATGACTCAAAATACAAAAAGGCTGACAACTGACACCACACTGGGTGAAAAGTGACAGGAGAGTTCACTTTAGTTGCTTATCAATTCAGCACGGCACAATTTAATGCAATATATTATGTGAGGTATTTAAGGTAATACAAGGTATCTAAAAGGTTCTGGATCGGAGAACGTGCTGATATTTCAGCATATTTACAGTCAACTTTCTAAATCTATTGAATCTGAGACATCAGAATTAAACAATGGAGTTTAAACTGAGCTGTTTCAAATGAATCAGAGCCTTGTCCTGACTGGTACAACTTATTGTTACAGCCATGGTTAACTGAGATACTAAAATTTGCACATTATGGTTCACAATATAAGAAATAATACCAGACAATCACGACAAACATGAACACACGGCCCAGCTCTGATCACATCCATTCAGGAGAAGGTACCAAACAGAGTTAGTATCATATTCAACAGGGCGACAAGTGTGTATCACAATGTCTGATGACGTATGGGAAAATCACATATAGGTTAGCTGATGTCAACTGATGTATGGACAATGTAGAAATTGTAAGTCAAACTGGAGCTTAAGAAGTTTATTCTGCAACAGTTCTAAAGGAAATATTAGGCATGTGCCAATCCACAAAATTCACATTGTAATTGGATATGTTACTGCGTTTTATCGAGAGAATGAGATTAGCAGTAGAGAAATAAAGGAAGGTTCTGTACATGACAATGTGTCTGACATTTCTGCTTTTCATGTACTGGTTAGAATTCAACTTTCTGGCTGAGTGTACCACTGCAGTGTCCGGGTTTCCATTCAAGCTGGGATGTAAGTCACCCAGCTCGCCACTCATTTCATATCCACCTCCAAACTATCAACTGTCCAACACAGGCACAAAGTCTATAAAATCACTTCTAGAAACAAAACAATGAGCGAAGAGTGCAAAACCTGAGATGAGATTCAAAGCGAAACCAGAGGTTAACATCGAGGATGGAAGAAATCAACAACAGAGCTTCATCATGTCAGAAAATCCACCTGAATCAGCTGATGTCAGCCTGACAGCCACTGTATCTATTCGACTGCCTTTGAGTAACTAGCTCAATTCACCGTTTCTATTGAATCACTACCATGTTACAGAATATGATGCAACTTCTTGTTCCACCCCTGATTAATCTGAAACTGTGTATATGTTATGATTCACAACCCTTAAAACAAACCATCACTGCAGAAGACACCTGCTGGCTGAACTGTGAGGCTAAAGGCTTATACGGCTGCTGTGGTGTTCACATGAAGCAACTCGTCCAGTTTCTCTGTCACTATCCTCTTTAAAACAAGGTAGCAATTCCCATTACGTATAGTTAGCTAGTTTAAAAACACAAGAAGGGGAAGCAAAATGGCAGAAAGCAAGAGCAGGCTCTAGCTAGCTAATTTTTCTGGTACACAGACTCATGCACATGGTTAGCCACTTGCTCTTAGCTGGTGTGTTTCCAGTAATATTTACTCCAAAGGAGACTGGACGGTGTTGAGACAGAAAGGAAAGGGCCACACACTTGCTGTCGGTGAGGATTTTAGGACGTACGCCATGAGCTAAAGCTACAGACCGAGTGGCTGAACGGCGTCTATATGCCAAACAAACAGCAGCGGGATGTTAAACTGTCTCCATACACTCAAAGTTCACGTGAACGGCTGAGAGCAGGCACGAGCCGTTCAAGTTTCCACACAACTGAGTCACATTGGAAAGTGTCCCGACGCGGGGTTACATTTTAGGGTGGTGGTCCTTCATTAGAGAACGGAGGTAAATGAAGAGGGGGGGATACTGCGATGGTGAGCGGATATTTTTCGGGATGGAGACAGGCAAGGCAAGGCGCCACGCATCGCTCACATAGCGTTTCTCCGGTGAAAACTGAACACATCTATCAACAAAACCCGGGAAGAAACAAACCGCCGCGAGAGCCTCGAAGCGCCAAACTGCACCCGAGACAAAGTTAGGACAGACGTGCCGCCCCGCTCATGGCTACAAAACAACCCTGAATTCTCACCATTAAAACTTTGGCAGCGCTTTCCAGCTGTGTGATCACTTCTGGTGCACCGACCGCCGCCATCATCGTCCCTCTCCAATGACGCGCCATGCGCTCTGCATTGTGGGATTACAGCGCTGGTACCCGGCAGGGTTCAACCCAGCAGCTTGAGCGTGGAGGCGGTGGGTTATGGAGTCCACGCAAGAAGCAACATTTACCCCACTGTCAAAGTCAAGACGAGGTTTTTAAAAGCAAAGACTAGGAATAACACATGAGGCGTAATGCTACCCACAGCTGAGCTAAAGGAAGAGTTCATTGGAATTCATTTATTAATTTATTTTATAATGTATATTCTGTATGGCCCATTTTTTTTATTGAGCGAACATTTAAAGGAAGCTAATGTTGTCAAATGTGGTTATGTGAGACAGGTATAAAAGTAAAATAGTGGAAAGCATATATCCATTTACTTTAAGTACTTTACTGCACAAACATTTATATTATTGTTATATTTGATATTATGCTTTTGCATTTCAGAAGACACCATAGAATCTTTTACTTCAACACACTTATTTACAGCTGTACTTTGCAGACTCAGCACTTACATCCAAGAGCTGATAGAAATATGATGCACAGATATAAATTACTACATTGTATATAACATTATTTAAAGAATAGCTCCACCTCGACCAGCTTTCACCTTGATACATTACTGTAGTAATGGTAATAATAATACAATATAATAACTAGCTGAAAGGATATTTTTGAATGCAAGTAGTTAAGTAATTTTACATTGTAATTTTGTTACCTCTGCTTTATGCATAAGATCAACTGATGAATGTAGTTTTCAAACAATATTTGTCCATTGGATTTTTTTAATGCAATAAATTCAAGATTTACTAACTTTTAGGCTCATGTTTCCATGAGTAAAATTAAGATGTCTTGGCCTTGGTATTACAGTGTTATTAGCACTATAATGACTATTATGTAATATATGTAATAATGTTATTATTTACCATACCTTGATTATTAACCTCTGACCTCTTCATTCATTAAAGGCAGACCAATCTTTTTCAAATAAGAGTCAAGTAAGCTGAATTCAGATGAATTTACGCTGTACTGATGAACGTCAACAGAAATGTAATCCTTTCTTGTCTATTACATTTAATCTTAGATGGCATACATAAAAAAAATCAAAGCCAATACATGTGCTTATTCTTGAGCTATGATGGGCCTAAAAATAACAGCGACCAATGATAATAAAGTTTACTGAAATAAAGCACCAGTCCAAGTTGGTTAATTTAATTTATACATACATTTTACACACAAAGACTGTGAAAGCATTTTTACAAATTCTCAGTTCATACATAAAATGTAAAAAAAGAGATAGCTGTCCACATTACATTATCTATAATACTGCGTAGACATGAATTTTTGAACATTAGCACGAGGGAAATTGGAAAAAAGGGGAAAAAGATACAAAAAATATGTATATCTGTATAAATATAAATTCAAGAGTAACAGAATTGCATCATACATTAAGGAGCATCAAAGACAACAAGAGGCTCCTTAGAGTAAAAATACAAAATGAAAAGGATACACAAGTAAGTCTCGCGAAGAAATCAGATCAGAGGATATCAAGTCAGTCAGAGATTGTCAGTTATCGCTCTCTAACCTCAGAAAGAGAAAACAAAAACACATCCAGGAAACACCTCACACACTTTGTGGAACTCACACACTCTGCAGAGAGCAGCGGCTCTCCTTATAAAGCTATTTTTCACGAAGCAGTCGGTCGCTGTGGATTGACAACGCAGTCAACGAGAGCTTTAGAGAAATGGAAGGACGCCTGGGCAGACATCTGGACCAGCTCAAAGAAAAACTGAATGGGGAAGAGTGAAAGAGCAGCACCCTGTCTGCCTTCATCGCAATGATGGAGCTCTCGAGCAAGGCACTTGATCCATTGGTGCAGCTCTGTGGAACACTGATCAGCTCGCAGGCGACACTGGCTATGTTTACATACAGGACACTGGCTGTAGTCCAGTTGAAGCCACCATTAAACACATTAATGACAAACAGCATCAGATTACATTAGCTCTTTTTGTGTATCTATGCAACAATCTGCCAATCTGTGATATGGAATTTAAAATCTGAACGATCCATCTCAATTTAAAAAAAAACAGCAGATTTATAATTTTAAACATGAACCTGAGATTGTACAATGGTGAAAACCTTGTTTCCCTTTCCAAAAACAACATGTTGCAACCAGAAACACATTGAGTTATAGAAAAATGCCATTACTTGGTATTTCCATGTGACTTTAAGGGGAAAAGATAACTTCAGATTATAAACCTCATCAGTTTCCCTCATCTTCTGCCTTATCGAATTCTATTTACTGCAGGTTACTGAGGAGAAGAAGAAGATTGTTGGTTCATGTAAACAAAGCCAGTGTGTAAAACAGAGCGTGCTCAGTCAGCTTCCCCAGATCAAGAATAACAACAGGTAAGAGGTCTGTGAAAGAGATGATAATAAGAAGGCAATCTTTAAAGATTGTTCTTTAGAACACAAGGCACATTTACAGAAAAACAAACTTTCAATACATTGTCAAGCAAAAAAAAAAATAAAAATAAAAAATTCTTCTGTAACAAACCCAATCCACACGCTCGCCATCATTCTGCCACTTATGCATCAGAGAATCAAAAGTTCTGACTACTTTAGCATTCCCAGTCAAGAAGTCAAATTCAGAACACCACCGGAACGGTTTGGTACGAATCGACCAAACAGTTCGGTTTGACACAGAACAGTCGCTGTTTACTGATTGTCAATAAGCAAGAAGGTACTGGATGATAGTGTTGTCTGCTGTGCAGCAGAGCTCCAACACAGAACATGGCACAGGTCTGTGGAAAAGGCAGAGTTAATCAACACTCAAACTTGTGGTCATTTTGGATAAATAAAGAAAATGTACCAATCACTAACTCTTTGTTGAAGTTTAACCATTTGCGGTTTTGTAACATAGAGAAAGCTATTCACTCTTTTTCTAAATTACATTTCCTGAATCCAACCTGCCTCACTCCTCCTCCTCTCCAAATGTGATCTCCTCTGCTCCACCTATTCCTGAACCAGACCCCTGCACACCCTCCTCTCCTGCACCCAGGACCAGCCTGGCTGCAGAAGGCGAAGAGTCTACTGTGGATGGTCTGCAGACACTGATCGTCATCATCACGGTCATCCCCTTCGACACGCGCTCCAACACTCAATTAGAAAGGCACACAGCTCATTACTTTCAAAACCCAAGCACACTTGGCAATACTTATTTTGAGGACCAGTGTGTAAGATTCAGTGGGATCTATTGGCAGAATATGGCTGAAATGGAATATGCTTAAGTGTGTTTTCATCAGTGTATAATCACCTGAAAGTAAGAACCATTGTGTTTTTGTTACATTAGAATGAGCTCTTTGTATCTACAGAGTGAGTGGGGCCTCTTCCGTGGAGTTGGCCATGTTTCTATTGTAGCCCAGGACTTACAGACCAAACACTGGCTCCAGATAGTGCCTGTTGCAGCCACCGTAGGTTCTCCTGCATGCTTGGTAAGGGAGGGTTGAGTCAAGGGATATTGCGCTGGTTGCAGTCTGCAACCTCACCACTAGATGCCACTAAATCCTACACACTGGTCCTTTAAGCCACAACAAAAGCAAAAAGGTAACACATGTAATAACAATTACTAATAATAATGTAAATAATATTAACCACAATATTAAGCAGCATGTTGTAACTGAAAAGAGAAAATATATATAAACCAATATATTTGTACATTTCAGTACTAAACGTTGAAAAGGATATTAAGTGTTTAGAAAACTATATATAATGTATTTTTTTGTATTGCACATCGTCATACTATCACATGTTTGCTGTTGTAAGAACATGATGCTTTGAGTTTCCATAACTGCCTCCAGAAGACAGAGAAGGCTGGTTCAGTTTCAATGCAACTGTGGGACTGGTCTTTGCAAAAATCGCTGTAAAATCATCATCATCATCTTGGTGAATGTGTGTATGTGTGTGTGTGTGTGTGTGTGTGTGTGTGTGTGTAAGAGTTTGGATTCTCAGTCAGAAACCACCTCAGACCATCCAACCCGACAGGCTCAGGCCTGTCCAGGTCTGGCTCTGGTTTTCTTGAATCAGGCTGGGTTTCATTCTATTTATCAGTTCTTTTCCTAAAACACAGCAGGGGGAACTATGTGTGGTGCTAACACCTTAGCAATCTGCCCCCCCCACCCCCCTCCCAGTAAATAAGAAGTTGCATTTGATGGCAGGAACATTTCTCATCTGATCCAACTCTTCCTGAAGGACTTTATGAAGGCAAGGATATTTGTAACAGCAACCTCTGAGGGAAGAAGGCTCCATCTTAAGGACAAAACATGACACTGAACTAATGTTGGCACAAAATGAGGCAGCTGTGGATACATACGACAGATGGAGCAACCCAAATGATTTTGTTTGGTTAATTTGATTGCATTTTTTTTTTCATTTGATCTGCTACACCATGCAGAATTTGAAACTGAAGACACAGAAATATATAAAATCTGAATGCTGCCCAAAGGGACACATTTTCTCTCACACCACAGGACTTGACAGCTGTTTCTCTGTGAGTGAACATGTGTCAGAGGAATATGGGAGAATTTTTTCATCCATCTAGTCAGAGCCAACTTCCTGAAACATCAATACGGACACTGAAATCGACCTGCAGAGACCAACGGCTTTTTCACCCTTTATGACTGAGCACGGTACTGAACAAGTGTGCGTGAGTGTGTGCACATGCATGCGTGTGGGTTTGTAGCTTATTTTGCAGCAGCTGTGAAAGAGGCGTATTGCTTATTCAGCTTCCCCCGCCCCCGCCCGCCCGCCCCCCTGCCCCTGCAATCAACGAGTAAACTGGTTCCACTCTTCACATTGCCGTGTCCAATGTTCGAGTGTAAAGCAGCTCAGGTAGAACAGGAAGTAGCTCCTGTGTCAAAAGATCACCGTGGAGGTGTTTCAGTCATCCGTAAGACCAAGGGTAGGAGGAATGGGACGAGAAACCTCTGGAAGAACCAGAAGCAGTCCTCGAGTTAGAAATCTTGTCATCTAGACGTCATTACATTTCCAAGAATATCAACCATCTCCTTTCAACCTGTACAGTTTCTGAGTCTTGGTCTTCTAACCGCATATGCTTCACCCTTGATGCAGCCAGTCACGTATAGAATGTTGGTTCTTGGTCCCGGATCAGGGGAGTTCCACACACAGACAGACACAGAAGAAGAGCGGTGGCAGGTGGGAGGCTCGTGAGCTGAATGATGAGCATTAGTCAGCAGTAACAGACACAGGAAGCCTGTCAGTCTGCAGCTCTAAACGTACACCGGCTCACATCCCTCCCCCTGCTCTCCCTCCTCCTCTTCGTCTTCGTCTTCCTCCTCCTCCTCCTCTTGCTCGTCCTCCTCGTCTGGGCCCATGCAGGTGGCTCCGGTGATGCTTGGCGTCACCTCGCTGGCTTCAAGCGGCTTAGGGTAGCGGAAGGGGCAGCCGTTGTCGTCGAAGAATCTGCGGAAGGTGAACTCGTAGAAAGCGTGCTCTGGGTGCTTCCCGTGAGGGGAGCAGAGCATGTCCAGGGCCCGGGTGCTGTCCCCGCTGTCGCTCCACGCCCCGGGGCCGCCCTCCTCCTCCACGGGGTCAAAGTTGGATGTGTCCATCGGGTGGGCGATCTTGGGCCGGTAGGGGGCTGGTTGCTGCCGCAGGTTGCTGGAGAAGTCCATCTGGGTGAAGAAGGGGTGAGCCTTGATCTCGCCGGCGCCATTGGCACCCAGGCGGTCCTCCGCGGAGCAGCAGAGACGGCCAATAATGTCCACGGCTTCGGGGCTCAGTTTGACCTGGGCAGGCACCTGCAGGGTGCTTTCCCAGTTAATGACCTGCAGTGGGGAGAGACACAACACATGAGTTTACCACAGCGGCAGCAATGTCAGATGCAGATGTTGAACTTGGATAATCAATTTGTTGGATTCACATCGACAGCTTTGACTTGGTTCACTAATATTGTACAATCTCAGCACTCAGCAGCTGCTCCGGAGCTTCTGAATGTATCCCATAATGGTCCGCAGATGGCATTCACCCAGTTGTCATGATAATGGAAATGTTTGAATTTCCATTTGTTTCTGAAAACTTTCATTTTCACATTTTTTTCCAGCTGACTTTATCTGCTGAGGACAGCAGCTCAAGGACAGCTGCTGAGTAGACCTTGTGTTCGTGTCAACTACAGCTCTGACTCCTTGTATTTGACCTGTTTAGGGTTTCATTATTCCAGCATCACCTTGTGATTCTAAAACTATCTGTATGGCTGGATGCCACAAGGGAGAGTGGGAATGTTCTTTTTTTGACGCTTTGGCTGAACTGATCCTTTAACAGAGGGAGCAGCTCATTTATTGGACATAGTTGTGCTCGTCTGTCATTATGCCAGCCCTGACAGGTGTTTCCAGTTCCTGTAACTTTAGCTGAGTATGATGTCCCCTGTGTTTCATTCACCCTCTCTGTTGTTCATACAAGTCTGAATGTAAGTGAGTGAGTAAGAACCCTCACAAGAGAGGCTATCCCTGTTTGCAATTCTCATGGTTTCAGTAACTGTAGCTATTAAAAAATAAAATATCAAATTATGTATAACATTTGTGATATGACACAGTATCACAGGACACACTGTGCTGGATGTAGACCTTGTGGTAGTGTAGTATGGTGGCCCCATAGGACACATCCATCCAGTACCACACTATGAGCCAGTGCCAGCTCTACTGGTCCAGTCCAGCAGATGGCAACAACATGACAAAATCGGTGCCATCAGTAGCAACATGGCATGGCTGAACTGCAGGCTGTCTGATAAACACCACTGTATACTTGTATTGCTGTAACTATATTTGCTAACAATGAATTCCTAGGCTGCACAGACAGCTCTGACTGCATCCTCACTTCTGACAAACTACACTGCATGTCTGTTGTTCCAGCATTTTTTGTTTGTCTCTGTGTTGATATTTGGTGCCACCTGATTAAAATGGCCTTGCTCTAACCTGGCCAAACAAACTGAACAAATATGATGCGCTCTAAAGATGATGTCTGAAATCCCATTCACACCTGGGAGCTGCCCAGAAAGAGGCAGAGTCTAACTGACCTGGCCTGCTGCGACTGATCTGATCCAGGAACACCAGGCTGACATTCACTTACTGGTCAGTAATTTCATTTAAAAATCAAAGCTGGGGATGTTTTTCTTCTTCACTGACCTTGATCTGAGTCTCAGTAGGTGTTGGGGCCAGAAAGGGCGGCTGTCCCACCAGCATCTCAAACAAGATCACTCCCACGCTCCACCAGTCACACAGCTGGGTGTAACCTGCACACAAGACACAAATATCAGATTCATCTGCTCTCACTTTCAGGATAAGAGTAAACGAAACAAAATGCCTTTGGCAGAAGGACACTTTGGTCACAAACATTTTGAAATGGCAGAAAAAGCGTCAAACATCATTTACTTTACTCTGACATTCAAATTTCAAATTAAAGACACTCGGCCAGACTAACAATTCATGAGCTGATATTATGATGTGGCAAATGCAAAGACTCAGTTCATGCTGGCTATAGGATGTACTCGCTTTCCAACTATGAACCAATCAAAACAGTGACTCTGTGACACATGCTGCTGATTGGCTGCCTTTGCTGCTGCTTAACACAAAGCAGCATCTAACTCTAAACTCTTAAGTCTGGGTGGTTAAAATAAAAGGTTGTGTGGCAATCCTCCATCATATCTCGCCCACCTTTGCGCAGCAGCACCTCTGGTGCGATGTAGTTAGGTGTTCCCACCAGCGAATGAGCCAGGCAGCGCTGATGCTGCCGGTTGGCGCGCTGCTCCAGTGTCATCAGCCGGTCGCCACAGCGACAGTTCGACACATCGTCCCAGAAGTCGCTGGGCTCCATGCTGTCCTGTCTGATGTGACTCCCTGGAGACAGAAGACAGGGAACAATGTTATTAAACTCCACACAGAAGACACACAGCGACACACTGCCTGGATATTTTTGACATGTAGCACAAGTAGAACACTGAACCATCACCACAAAGTATCCCACCTTTCTGGTAGTACTTGGAGTTGTGAGTCCAGCGGAAGCCCGTGCACAGTCCGAAGTCCGTCAGCTTGATGTGTCCATCCAGGTCAATGAGGATGTTGTCGGGCTTGATGTCTCGGTGGATGAAGCCCATCTTGTGGACGCTCTCGATGGCCAGTGTCAGCTCTGCCACGTAGAAGCGTGCCAGAGGTTCAGGGAAGACGCCCATTCGGATGAGCAGGCTCATCATGTCTCCTCCGGGGATGTAGTCCATCACGAAGTAGAGGCTGTCACGGTCCTGAAAGGAGTAGTAGAGACGCACCACCCACTCGTTGTCTGCCTCCGCCAGGATGTCGCGCTCTGCTTTAACATGGGCCACCTGCACCAAAGACAGCGCTCGTTTCAACTAAGTTTGCATAACGTCATCATCAACTGAAATAGAAGACATAATATCCACCAGAGTACAATGTCTTTTTCAAATGGTGTAAATGCATAGGCCTCAGTCTGAGACTTATTCAAAACAGTGATACTGCGCACTGTGTCAACAGCAATGTATGTATGTATGTAGAAAATCACCTGGTTGCGGTTGAGGACATCTTTCTTGCGCAGTGTTTTCATGGCATAAAGTGCACCAGTGTCCACCTTACGCGTAAGACACACTTCACCAAAGGCACCTATGCCCAATGTCTTGATTTTGACAAACATGGATTTGTCCATTTTGGCACGGCGTAGCCTGTTGTAGTTGGACTCTTTCTGGTTCAGCATCTTCCTCATCTGTTCTTGCTCTGCTTCCGATAGGCCGGCCTGGACAGGAGGACAGGGGTTAAAGAAAGTTGGTGAGGAATAAACAATGACTCCACAGCCCTTTCAAAAGCAGTCTCAGAAACAATGGAAATAAGTTTATTTTTCAGTTCTGATTATTAATGACCTACAAACATGAGCTACACCCAGCGCCCTGACCTCTGCTGTCAAATTGAACTAATTCTGTTACCTAACTGTCAGGGCCTAGCTGTGGTATTTTTTCTCATCTAAAAATGTCAATCACTTTAAAGAAGGTCAAAAGGCCAGAGGCCAAAGTCATGACTCAGGTCAAGCTCATGCAAACACAAAGGTGAACTCACTGACTTCTCATTCCAGGACAAAGGTGATGTTGTCTGTAACAAAGTCCTGAGAAAGAATTCTTCGGATGACAACTTATTTACCATCAAATCTCAGTACAACCCATTATCATTCTCATCTCATATACAGACAAATGCTTTCACATTACTCCTGACCATTTTTTAAAGCATGTCGGCAAGTTTCTTTATTGGTTATCAACATAAAGACCCAAAGCTTTGAGACAGGATCATCTTCACAGAAAACAATTTGCTGCTATTATTCATTTGTTCACATTTATTCAGTTAATGCACTCCAGGATGTCTGAAAACTGATGGATGTCTGCTCTGCTGAAAAGCACCACATAATAATGTAAACTTGGCCGTTTTTATCAATACAAAAAATGTTGCTGCTTGCAAAGTGGTCAGTACTTACGTAATCTAAGTTTGACATAAATAAACATGCTAGTCTGGTTTTCCACAAGAATGGACCTCAAGCATGCTGTAAGTCTCTTTTTATTGGAAAATGATCTGCAATAATGTCAGTATACCCAACACAACATGTGAAACCACTGTGAAGCCAAAGGTTTAAATGAGGTTATTCAAAAAGCTCCATAGAATATCAACACTGACACAAATTACAGGACATGCAAGGCATAGTATAGCATCATCACAGACAGCATTGCTGGAGTGGGCTCAAGCTCACCATCATCTTCACCATGAGGCAATCTTGTTGCTTTCTGTCTCTTATTAAGATGATTCAGCAACTGTTTAAAAGACAGAGCAGTTTAATGTCTGGCTGTCTTACCTTGGACATCTCTTGCTCCAGCTGAAGCCTGCGGTTCAGTTTCTGCTGGTAGGTCTTCATCACATTCTCTATGTGCTGCTCCATGTAGAACTTGAAAGCGAAAGGTGAGTAGGTCTTGATGCGTGACTCTCTCTTCTCCTCATCACGTCCATTCTTCCTCACCGGAACAGGTGACGTCTGGATCTGCTTCTTGTCTTTCACTGTTTTTTCTCCCTTGCCCATTTTTGTCTTCTCTTTCACCTGCTGGTTCTCCTCGGCCTTTCCGCTCCCTCCACTGCCACCATGTGTGCTTCTGGCAGCAGTGTTGCTGAGGTCCTGAGCTCCACACATGGCTCCGGCTGCTTCCAGGGCCCCTGGCTCACCAGACATGAGCAGGTTTTTGGGGTAAGGTGGTGGTGGGCAGCGTGGCTCCTGAGCAGGCTCAAGGGAGTAGGGTTCCTCTGCCATGTAGGCCAGAGGCTCACCTGCGTCCTGGGCCTGAGCAGTCATCCAGCTGGGGTGACACGGTCCCACAGCCGTCTTGGGTTCTGGCCTCATCACACGAATACTCTTGACAGGCTGCTGGATGGGTGGGGACGTTACAGCCGTGATGGTGTTTGGAGCGCCCAAGGAGGGGTCCTGTTTGCCAGCTGTGGGGGGTGCAGTCATTGTTGGCCGCACACCATTGGGTCCAGCAGAGCGACTGTTGAAGGAGTTGGTTCTGCTGGGTACACGCACCTCCCCCCTAAATGGGCCCTGGGGTTGGGGTTGCCTAGCTGGAGGAGCCCCTTCAGGACCTGGGGGCCCTGGCCAGTGGTGTTCATACAGGTCCAGGTTGAGGCTGGCCCTGGATGGTGTCATCAAGCCCTGGGGTATATCGGAGAAGTCAGGGCCCATGGCTGCCACCCCACCTGGGGAGCGGGACATCATGTGAACCTGGTGGGAAGTGGGGCTGGCCTGCCGTGGGTGGGAATGAGGGGGCAGGTACAGGTTAGCAGGGTACCCTCCCCCTCCCCCTCCTGGACCGTTCTGACCCATGGCCCCTTTCCCCTGGATGTTAACGTAGTTGTCTGGGGGTGACATGGGCGGCGGTGCCATCTTGTTCTGGAAGGAGGCGGTCCTCTTGACTCCATAGCCTGTAGGCTCCATCATGTGTGGCCTGGCATGACCATAGTCATAGTGGGGGCCTGGGACAGGGCCCCCTGGTGGCTGAGGCTGGAGCTGCAGAGGCTGGCCAGGGACATTGTAGCTCATCATGGGCCCGTGCTGCTCCATACTACCAGGGTAGCCCTTCTGCTGGGCCCCTGGAGGGTACATGGTATTGCCTGGGTTGCTCTGGGTGGCCATCACTGCTGGATAAGTGCCCATACTAGGAGGTCGACCCATTGGGTTTCCCATGGCAGGGCCCTGTGCTGCACCAGATGGGGGCATCATGTAGTTAATCACAGGAGGAGCGCCCATGTAGGGTCTGGGCATCTCACCCTCAGGGCCGTATCCAGCTGATCCCTCATACATAGCCCCCATCTGGTGGTACGGAGGCATGGCACCTGCCTCACCTGAAGCCTCTAATGCAGGCCGGTGGTCCATTGAGGTTGGCATGCCAGTTTTTCCTGAAGGGACAAGAAGTAAAATTACTCAATATATCAAGCAAATTTAGCAATGTGATCTAACATTTTGGAACAGAACACTCGATCAATGAGCACATACAGTAAATACAACCTTGATTCGAAAAAAGTTTGGACGCTGTTTAAATCATTAATAAAAACAGAAAGCATCATTAGCAAACTAGCTAGTGTTTACGAGCAAGTTTTAAAAAGTGTTCCTGAGCCCATGTAGTAACATCCTTCATCCAATCATGTGTGCGGTGGTGGTGAACCTCACTCCATCCTTGCCTGTGACCGACTGAGTCTTTCCAGGATGCCCCTTTCATACCCAATCATGATACTATCACCTGTAACCAATGAACCGGTTTACCTGTGGAATGTTCCAAACAGGTGTTTTTGGAGCATTCCACATCTTTCCCAGTCTTTAGTTGCTACTGTCCTGACTTGTTTGAAACATGTTGCTGCATCTAATTCAGATTAAGCAGATATTTGCAAAAATCAATGAAGCGGACGAGGTCAAACATTAAATGTATTGTCTTTGTACTGCTTTCAATGGAAAATAAGTCAAAAAGGATAAGCAAATGATGACATTCTGTTTTATTTATGTTTCACACAGCGTCCCAACTCTATTAGAATGACAGTTGTAAATATCTTGAGGGGAAATAAATCCTCTGGCCAAAGTCAACTGATTGAGTTTGCACAGTACGTACCTGGTGAAGTCTGCTTGATGACACGGACAATTAGCTCATTGCGAGGGTCAAGGTAACCCATTTTGCTGATGTACTCTAAGGCTGCTTCGATGTTCCTACTTCCTGTCTGCTTCAGCGCCCGCACTGCCATCTCCTGTGAAGCACACAAAAAACAAAGAGGGTTTTTCATACAAGAACACAAGTTGATGTTTTGAAATGTTTAATATTCTCTAAACAAAAGTTGTTTGGCAAAAACCTTGCCCACATAAATAGCCTAAAATTGTGAATGAATTCAGGAACCCTTTAAGGTGTAATTAAACACTACAGATCAGTGTCTGCTTTTCATACTCACACACACACAAAAACACAAGGAAACTAAACATAAGCTTGCTGCAGGTATCTGCGATTAATTGCACCAAATCATACAACTTAACACAAGCAGATATTTTGCCTTGAAGGTGTCCATACAGCCGACAGAAAAAACACACACATCAGCACAGTAGGTGCCCAAGCACCTGCATCCTCTCTTCTCGAGGTTACATACCAGCGACTTCCTGTGTTGTTTTATAATGAATTTTTTTTTCTGTTGTTAAGAAATACCTTTAAAAAAAATCAAGTGAAACTTGACAAACTGAAATGAGTGAACAGATCCTTAGTCAGCATTCAAAGAGAACTCTGAGCCAAGAAAATTATCATACCACTGCATGAAAATTTGTAATAGAGGCAATTATTTCATATGAAGTTGTAGCTTAGCAGCAGGGTGGGGTCCTGTGTGGCGGCAGCAGACAAGCTTCACTGGGAATGACCAGAAAGAGCTCCCTTTAACAGACTATACTGCTATTTCTACCAGTCTCAGCACATTTAACTCTAATTGCACAAACTCGACATCACTAAGCACCGTTTCCCAAAGCATACTGTGGTATTTTACATGCATTCTTCCTTTCCAGCTCAAAACTTTTTCATGTCAGTGTGATTACAGAATCAACAGATTGATTGTCTATTGCAGTAACCATCATGACCTTTATCTTCAGCACAGTTAACGTGAGGAAACTGTGTTAATGTAATTCAAAGCACAGGCTGATTTATGCCAAACGCAGGAGAAAAGCAAATACACACTGACATAGTGGAAAAGATCAGGGGAATTTGGCAACATGTTGCTTTAAAGACATTCTTGTTTGGCAGCCATTGATGATGCACCACCAAAATTATTAATGTCAAGTTGATACAGTTTGCGTAAGACACTAAAAACACTTATAATAAAAGAGAGATCATGTTATATTTTCAATCTCTCTCTAACACCTATGCATCACGTTGGCTGCATTTTCCCTCACTCTTCAGGTAAAATGGCATTTCATTGAAGTATCTGCCCCCTGACTTATCTCCCTCTTTGATCATACTGGGGGAGCTCATCCCCGGCCCCAACAGGTGGGCCACTCTAAAAGCCCAGAGGTATGTAGGTCACCTATGTGAAAAATGCTGGTTAACCACTTTGGCATTTTCTACTCATCGGCCGCCGTGTAATTCATGACTGAGACACAGCAGCGAAAAATGTGAAGGAGGAAACATGCAGAGAATTCCTCTCATTGCATTGATGGCCTCTTATTAAACAGTGCCAACCATTCCTTTGGCTTTGTCTTAATTCAAAGCAGGCGATCTTAAAAGCTGTTCAGCTCAGACCAAGACATCGACGCACATGCTGAGGCTGCAGCAAGACAAGTCTCCAATTGTGGTTTTGATTTATAGTTAATGTTGGGATCTAAATCAGGACAATAAAAAAGGGAAACAAAGGCCAAGCTGACAGTTTCATAGACTTAAGTCATAACAGAGCGTCTGCAACACTGCTCGAGAATGTTACAAGTAGCAGGTCATCATAGTGAAGCAGCACGGGAGGTAATCTGCTGTGTGATGTCCTGTAGAGGGATGAGCTGTCCGAGGCTGTGCATGTACGTCAGTCACTGTGCTGACCGTGCAGCCAAAGTTTGTCCAAAATGTTCAGTTTGCCTTCTTTTATCGCCTGTGGGGTAACATCTATATGAGTAAAATCCTCTCTAATAACAGCATTTACCCAAAGCACCATGTCCTGTATAGGCTGTGTGCTACACGGAGGTGATCCGACCCCACCT
The DNA here is from genome assembly GCF_051107435.1 of Chaetodon auriga. Lineage (NCBI taxonomy): Eukaryota > Metazoa > Chordata > Actinopteri > Chaetodontiformes > Chaetodontidae > Chaetodon > Chaetodon auriga. Next base: position 21,550,144 of record NC_135086.1, read on the forward strand.
GCCAATCAAAATTCCTTCAGCTGGTGTGGTCAGCGAACGAGATGATGAACAACCGCCTTCCTGTCTCTTTCACAATGGTAAACATGTAAACAAACAGGGCTGCAGAGTGTAAGATAAACAGAGGATCTGTCTTTGCCTTTCCAACTGAGCGACCCACACGCACATGAGGAAATCCCCTCCAATGGCATATGACCTCACTGCAAAGACATTTCAACTCAGACCTCTGCTCGGCCGCCCTGACGCAGCTGGCTTTGAGGCGCCCCCGCTGGCCGCACGCAGGAACAGCAGCCTCAGATGACGCTCTTCTGTCTTTCACAGATGACATTAGGTGGCTTTCATTGCTCAGTCACTCATAGGGCCACGGGGGGCCACAGCAAGAACTGAACCCCTGAACTGAATCCTGACAGAATGAAATCCTTGCTTTACTCATTAAATGACATTACAGCAATGCTGAACTACTACTGAGGGGGCCGTAGATGTAAAACCTACATCCATGTGTATTTATTACTACATTTTATTATAATTTGTCATTTTATTTGATTTTGTAACCATTTAGCTGATTCCTTGAGTAACTTCACATCATAGCAAGTGTATGCCAACAGTCAATAACTGAATACTGAGCATATCTAAGCATATCAGAGTAGTTTTACTCCATAAATATGAAAAACCTGGTGCTCTTCCACCATTATAACATATGCATAATCATTTAGGGGCTACCGTGATGGCCCTCTACCGCTCTTCCCAAAAGAGCATTAAACAGCTGCAGTACATTGAGACTAATCTTGCCAAGATTTCTTACAAGAAGCTCGAGAACTGAGCATATTATTCCTGCTCTTAAATTTTTACTATCTTCAATGTGCAGCACCTTTAGCTGCTTTCAAAGCAATTCAACCCACTTTTTCATCTGCCTTTCATTCATTTTCTCTGCTGCACTTTTTTCCGTTTTTTGGAGGAACTTACGACTGGACCGTCACTGCACTGCAAACCTTTTACACTCACTTATGAGGTACACCTCGCAAATATGAATGTGCTCCAATACAAGAGTCCTGCAATAAAAAGGCTCCCTTCATCAAGGTTCTAATCTTTGTTTTTGTTGAGTCTGTTTCAGAGGGGTGTTGACTGAACTGTAGTGGCAGTTTGAATGTACCTGCTTGGCTCATACCTAATATTAGCACATGTCATTGAGACATTTTATAACCAGCTTCAAAACAATTACTACAAGGAGAACAAGGAAGTAGAAGAAGAGCTGAGGAGAGACGTTTTATCCCTGTGCAGCCATTTTGTGCCCCTTCTGCCTGCCGTTTCTCACACACACTGGGCCGCTTCACTTGTTGCCAGAAAACGAAATCAAACATAAATGCTTTAAAAGCGCGACCACGCAGCAACTGTGGGCACAGCCAGCTCTCAAAGCCAGGAAATGCCAAGGCCACACTCTTTCTGTGCCTTCTGTCACGCACACGCATGTGTGTGTGCGCGGTGTCCATCACAGTGCGTCTATATTGTACGTATAAATACACGCGGACACGTCTGCTTTCATTCGCTTCCACTGCATGGTCACACACACATACAGTACATAGCTATGTGCCTGAGCCTACTGACCATCCACACACACACACACACACACACACACACACACACACACACACACACACACACCACTGTTTATACTTTGTTTCCTGTGTGTACGTGTATGTGTGTGTCAGTTGCATTCCTGTGTAGCCAGTAGAGAGTGCTGGCTGCCAGAGCCTCCCAGTAATGTCACATTATGTCCTCGCTCAGCCTTTCTACCTCGTTTCCTTTCCTCCTGCCGCTCATCCATGGCCTTTTCTTTCTAACTGCAGTTTGCTTTAATGGCAAATACAGTACGGCCACGTTGTACGTGAATGAATGTAGTATTTTTGGCAGTAGTATGTAGTATGAACAAGGCAGAAGTGTTTAAGCTGGTCTGGACAGCCGCTGTGGAAGGTCAAAGGTGGGGTGAATAGAGAGGGGTGAGCCACAACAACTGTTCTGATGGGAATAATAACTCACACGCAAAAAGAAATTGCTGTGTAAAGAATGAAAAGGGAATGTAGAATTAATTTAAGAGAACACAAGACAATAAATGTCTGCATATTACTACGTAGTACAGATCAAACTTAAGACTACATTCAAGTTTTATAAGTCTGAGAAAAGAGATGATATGAAAATACTGGACACACAATTAGCATCCAACATGAGATAAAGGAACAGTTAACGCAGGGACAAAGAGCTGCCACTCTTTAACAACCAGTCCTTCAGTTGCCTTCTTCAATGTGCAACAGACCGGCTGTGCAGCAGACGGGGCAGCAGGAATATCGATGTACTTCACTTCTCTGTGCTGAACACAGAAAATGTGAAATAAGAGAAAGAAAAGCGCAGTCTGACTGATAACGATGAGAGCCACAGAAGACGAGAGCGTAGAAAATATTTAAGTTTCAAAGCCCACATTAAACAGTCCTGAGACAGAGAGTTACACTAAAGCTGACAGATACACTGAACCATCAAAACACAGCAACACTCTGATTTTTATCTCTCGGATCATATGTCTGTGTGTGCCTGTGTCTGTGTGTGTGTCTGTGTGTGTGCGCGCGCACTGGGTGGAGGCGGGCCTGGTGACCCCGGCTGTCATGGCGACAGATGTTCCTCGCTCACATTCCTCAGCCCAGGAAGCAGGAATTCAAGCTATTTGCATTCTGGATAGTGTTCCTCTATCTCTGCCTCTCTCTGTCCAAAATATCCAGGCCACATTTGTACCCTTGTCATAATGGTCGCGGGCCGCAAGCCGCCGAGTTATCCCAAACGCATAATCACCAGCCTACAAACTCCACACACACACACACACACACACACACACACACACACACACACACACACACACAGTGCTCTGATAGACACAACGAGCATGAACACAGACTGAGTTGCTCACAGACACACACACACACACACACACAGTGGAGTGTTTTTTGATATTCGTTGTCTCTTTGACCCAGTTCTGAAGCACACTCTAGCATGGGACCCTGCAAATCAAAGCCATATGGAGGACGTTCAGCAGCAGAGTCCAGATGGATGGACATGCCAAGAGGGACGTCCATGCGCGATTTCCACACAGACAGCCATATAACGCGCCGTCCTCCCTCCTCTTCCTCACCCATGGCAGTATTGCGCATAAAGCTCCTCTGCAGACAGAGTGAGTGTACTGCAATGCTTAGGCGAGGTTACGCCTTACTTACAAATCATTAGAGTGTGAGCCGAGGAAAGCCACGTCCTCTGCCCCAACATACAAACCATAAACACTAACACATACGCCGCTTCCAAGTCACGTCCTGTTGGCCTCATCATTACATAAACACTGCAGTGTTTGCTTGCTCTCACGTCGGAGGCTTTAATATGCTCAGCGTGCACCGGAATCCCGCCCGGCCGCCGTTTGTCCTGTATGTACAGTAGAAGGTCTGTGACGACGGCTGAGAGGTTATGGGAAGGAAAGCGCTCAGCGGACCACTCCTTCTCTTCATTTCCTTTCTTTCCCTGTCATCTCGACGCGTGGCATGCCACCCTCACCCCCCCCCCACCCCACCCTCGCTCCCCCTCCAAAACATTTCCTCCTTTAAAAAAAAAAAAAAAAAAAAAGTGATTATGTAACAAGTCACATTGCTCTGTAATTTGCAGCTGGAGAGGATGGGAGAGACGAATAGGAGGAGGAAGACGAGGGCAGCTGATAACAGCTGGCCTGAAAAAATAAGGCTGCCTCCAGAAGAGGTGAAGGAGAAATTAGGTGAGGGGTGTTCAGGGACAAAGCAGCTGATCTACAGGAGCCATGGTGGCTTTGGAATTCGCAAAGGCAAAATGACACACTCAAACATGAGTACAAGCGTGTGTGCAGATGATGAGGAAGAGGCCAAGAGGTGTGTTAAGACATACAGCAGCCTCTACTCAACATGTCGGATTAGAATCAGAGGTAGTCCAGAGAGAGCTCTCTGATTGGCTGTTTGGGAAACTCAATCAGTGATTAGAGCCACTCAAGGCAGGTTCTTCTTACTGCTTCATCTCCACCTGTTCCTTACTTCTCCCACAATATCAGAGTAAAGTCAAGAAAACATCTGATCAGACACATCCTCAACTATTCTGAAATCAGTGCAATAGGCGGCACTTTATTCACAGTTTGTTTGGCTCGTCTTTCAGTGGTGTTGTTCGGAGTAGAAACCCAGACTACTGACTTAACTACTACTGACTATTTCCTCTCATGCATCCATAGACCATGTGTGCACTGTGACAGTGGGCAGTCAGTTGGCCAATTTATGCAGAGTTTTTGAGAAATGACTCCAGGTGTCGATCAGTCAGAGGACCAAAGTTTAAATTTACTCCATCAATCACTGTTTTAACATGAATGAATCAAATCAATTACTCCCAGTGTGTGTTCCCAACAGGACCGGAACAAACACATACACATATCTACAGAGGGACAGGGGGACACAGACGCTGCAGGACAGAGTCTGACAGACTAGAGACAGGGGGAAGGAGAGGCGACATGTTGGGTGGTGACTCGACTGCAGCAGAAGGAACTGTTCCACCCTGCTGCCATTGAATGTTCACTTCCTGTTTGTATTGACTGGGCCCGCACTGCTCTGGGCCATTTACAATGGTGGCAGCAATAGAGGACAACTAGCTGAGGAAATGGCTGCCATTGTAGCCTACAAGCTTCTTCTTTAATCCTCGACAGGCGTTCGAAATGCACTGGAGGAGCATCAGAGTCCAAAATGACCTTCCACGCTCTGCTGCCATACCCAGAGCACAACAGTTCGCAATGTTCAGTATTGATGGCTGTGACTCACGGTTTGTACAGGCAGTGTCAACAATAGTTTCGAGTGAAAATGGAACACAGTACCTCATAAATGAAGCCCTTTCAAAGCTTGTTTCCTCATAAAACATGTCCCTCTGTACACTCTCATGACTTCAGAGTCAGTAAAAGATACTCATCTGAAATCTTTCCATTTTAACACTAAAACAATGTCACCATGTGTTCGCAGTTCACTCAGCTGCTGTGACAGGCAGCCAATCAGGAGCCTGTCTGACACAGTGACGTCTACACCGAGCTGCTCCGGACAGTTTCGGGAGTGATCGTGACTGACAACTTTTCCCTGAACGTTACGCACAGTGGAACTAAACATAACTTCATTTTCATACCTCCGCCTGAACGACTCAATTCCTACAAGGAATCACTTAACAGCGGTGGAAGAAGTACAACAATCTAAAAGTACTCCATCGCAGTCCTTCATTCAGAAGCTTACTTCAGTGAAAGTACAGAGCCATTATCAGTGAAACTTACTTGAAATAATAAAGAGTAAAGGTACTGATCCTGAGGAAGAACGGCCCCTGTGACTGATACATGATGATGTTAGTATATCATTAACTGATGGATCAATGTATGAGTAGCATTGTGTTGTTTTAGCTGGTCAGGTTTAAGCTAGTTTTAAATACTCTATATACCTACAGTCTGGCACTTTAGTCCAGTGGACCCATTCAAAGTATATCTATAAAACCCTGGTTCCGATAATGTTGGGACGCTGTGTAAAACATAAATCAAACAGAATATGATCATCTGCTTTCTGACATACACTCAATTGAAAGCAGTACAAAGACAATATATTTAATGTTTGATCTCATCAGCTTCAGTGATTTTTGTAAATATCTGCTTATTCTAAATTTGATGCAGCAACATGTTTCAAACAAGTTGGGACAGGAGCAACTAAAGACTGGGAAAGATGTGGAATGATCCAAAAACACCTGTTTGGAACATTCCACAGGTAAACAGGTTCATTGGTAACAGGTGATAGTATCATGATTGGCTATGAAAGGGGCATCCTGGAAAGGCTCAGTCGATCACAAGCGAGGATGGAGAGAGGTTCACCACTTTGTGAACACATGACTGGATAAAGGATATTACTGCATGGACTCAGGGACACTTTGTGAATCTGTTGCTATAAACACAGTTAGTTTGTAAATGACTGCATTCTGCTTTTATTTCCGTTTTAAACAGTGTCCCAACTGTTGTAAGCTGTAACCCCGAGCAGTCATGAGGTGATTAATGGGAGTGGAAAAAAAAAGAAGAAAGTTCTGCTTCTTTTTTGATTTCTTTGTGTGAAATACTGGATAACATGAACTCTTCTGGCTTCAAACACTGATCTAAATGAAACCATCTGATGAGCACAGAGGGGAAACGTCTCTTCGGTGGAACTGCTAACAGCTCATAGACATCTGAAACGTGACCAGGGGCCCAGCCACTGGTTTAATCTGTAACAATGCACTGTATTTTATAAGCCTATCACATGTTTCTGATGAGAAATCTTAATCTGAACGGTAACAACTATCACTTCATTTAGCTTAGTTTTAGGAAAAACTACAATATTTCCCTCTGAAATGAAGTAGTAGTATAAAGAGGGTCAAATGGAAACACTCCAGTGAAGTACAAGTACCTCAAAATTGTATTAAATACAGAACTTAAAAACAGAAATGTACTTCTTACTTTCCACCACTGCTACTAAAACTACCTGTTAATGAAGATCACACAAGTTTCTACATCAGATTTAGAATCAAAATGACAAATCTAAATCATGACTAAATTACAGCCATCAAGATCGGGAACCTGAAACCTGACTGCCAGCTTGCTGAAGTGCTGATGAGCAAATCACTCCGTCAGTCCTGCAGTCTGACTACGGAGGACCTTAAAGGCACAAACTGTCACATGTAACACGGGGAAACACGATGCAGAGCAGAGGAAACAGCAGGTTTCTGGCTGTGATGAGCTGAAATCGATTTGGTTCGGCCCCACGGCTTCTCCCTGCGGGGGCCGCCTCATGGCCTCCCTGGAGCGGGGAGGATTTCTCCGTACTTCTGTGCTTAGGCCCGAGCTGAGCATTCTTCACATGCCGAGCTCCATCACAGGGCTGTCCTCCGGCCCTTTAACCAATGGTGTACCAAAACTGAACTGGACCAAGAAATCATGTGATTTAGACTCCCCAATTGAATTTCTCATCCCTGCCTCATTCACTTCATTTAAGAACATTTCCAAGACTTCTCAACAGTTCCCGAAGAGAAAGATGGTGAATAGCATGACTGAAAAGAGAATACTTGCTGGTCAGACTGAGCATGCAGTAATGAGTGCACAGTCAGCGTGACAGTAGCCCTGAGGACAAACATACAGATAAACACAAATCTGCGTTGCGTCACGCATTTAACATGTTTTCAAACTGGACTTTCTTGTCCCTATTTCATCTTCTATTAGTACACTGTCGCAAAAAAACTGACAAAAGCTAACTAACTTACTGAGCTGTAAATACGGACGAGTTTGATGTCAACTGAAGTGAAGTGACCTCTGATTAACAGCATCCACATGACGCCTTTACACCGTGAGCTCTGAGCGGACGGGGGGCCCTCACTTCCTACGGAAACACTCTTCTCCTGAGACGTTCGATGGCGCTCTCGCATTCCTCCAGTGGGATGGAGGGAGAGAACGCCAAAAGGCCCAGTTGGGAAACCCACCTGATATTTCAACATTTCAGCGCTCAGGCCGGCGTTACATAACCACAGCACCGTACATTTGGCAGGGAAGACTTGTATTGTACTGCATCTAAGAGTGTACGGCACTCCTGACTGCTTTCATTAAAAATTCCTGACTGAAGGAGGCAGAGCGGCCTCAGCATCTCGCTGAAGTGGCTTTTACAGCAACAGAGCAACACTCTGCCAAGACACACACAACACTGACATATTCATACAGTGTATTAACACACACTACAACTCTGTCTCTACTTCCTGTACATGTCTCATGCTCATATAGCAGGGGTGTAAAAATACATTGTGTCAAATACCCTGCAGCACTTAAATGTGACAATAGCATATTGACAATGATGAATGGTAACTTAATCTAATTTGTTATGACTCCTGCATGTTACTAGTGTTTGTTTGAATGGAGGGTGCACTTAAGCGACATCCATTAACCCTGCCAGGCGTCTCAATTGCTTCCTGGAAATCTTAAGGGTTCATAGATGCAGTTGGGATGTAGTTTTTGTGGTATACCAGTTCAAAATTATGTTAATATTAGCGTGAAGCAGCCTAACCCACTGACTTACAACACTGCCTGCAAGGAATGTATAAAACTACAGGTATCAAAGGGATGGTTAGCTTGATATAAGCAGTGTAGGGACAGTGCACGTTCTCAGCTGCAGACACATGCACGCTCACACACTCTCTGTGACTAACCTGGTCACAGCCAGCGTTGACCAGGTCCTGAAGCATCTGCCGGTTGACCTCCCCGGCGCCCGCGGGGTGTCCTGAATTGGAGGATGGGCCCGGCTCGTTGGCAAAGGGCATGAGGGACTTGCGGATTTCTCGCAAGGCATTCTGGTAGTTATTGAACTTCTGCGGGGGTCGGAGCTGCTGTTGTCGGCTGGCTGTGTCTTTCCCGCTCTTGCAGTCGGCCCCTCTGCCGCCCTCTGTCCGGGAGGTGCCCCCGTGCAGGGCTTGGCTCACCAGTTTGGCCGGCTGCTTCAGACCCTCCTTGATCTCCTGAAGCCTCTGGCGTGTGTTGCCCACATATGGTGTAGCTGGGAAAGTCTTGGGCCTCATGGCCTCAGTGCCCAGGGCAGGCACCTACTCTAAAAGGGAAACACACACACGCACACACACAAACAAACACACACACACACACTCTGGTCCACCCTCCAAAAGATCCCCTTCCTGGCTGACCTAAATAGATAAGGAGTCTCCAGGAGCAAAGATCGCAGGCACAGATTTGGGAGTTGTCCTCTGGGTCCGTTATGTGTTTGTCTCTCTCTTTGAGTTTGTGAATCCCGCTGATGCTGATGGGGTGGATGAAGGTGAAGTGTGGTACTACAGGCATTCCATGGTGTGGTTTTCAAGGCTCAGGTTCCAGCTTATTCCAGGAAACACAGCCAGTCACGAGGGCACTGCGCAGCCAAACCATGATGCCGCCAATCTTCGCCTGTGGAGGAAGGGATGGAGTTAGAGCATGGAGACTGTGGTCATGCATAGTGTTCATGCTTTTCTTATTTTCTAAATTTAAAGCAAGCACCGGGCAATTTATATCTTGAGCGCAGAAAGGTTGCACCAAACACTGCACGTAGAAGTGAACCAGAAATGTCAGAATGGACCTTGCAAAAGGTGGAAAAGGACACAAATGGTCCCAAACAGTCTGCTGTGATGGAAGGGTTGAGCTGCATTTAACACATACATGTTCATACTGCCGCTGCATTGTAGCAATGTATAGAATAACAATGTGAATAAAGATGGATAGCATGGTTTAAAGTTCGTGTAAACATCATTTAAAGATTAGATTTTCAGTTTCATTTTCATCCCAGTAACCTGATGCAGCAGCATGTGATGAACTGAAAGAATAAATGTGCAGAAATACAAAAAAAACCCCCCATTTCCCTGAAGGGGTCATACATATTTTCTGTGGCCTCACACCAGAGGTAGATGATCAGCTGTTGTCAGCCTGATATCAGCCTTAATCATCTTGACTTTCGGTTCCAGAATGTGACAAACATCACATGGGACCAGTTTGGTGTAACCTGGAAGTTCCATCCATCATAAGCAGTCGGTGCATACCTAGTGCAGAATTCAGGAATGCAAGGGGTCACAAAACATCACCTGGCGCCCCCCGCACCCCATCAATGCATAGCTGCGGTCGCAAAAGTCAACCCCCGTCGTTGCATACTTCTGCTGCGTGGTCACCGGTAAACACCCCTGTGAGAGCTCAGAGCTCCAGCGTGGGGTCACTACAAGTCAGCGGCCCACCCTGCGTCAGCCCCTCTGCCTGTGATGCTCCCCTGTGATCAGACATTTAGCACCATTTCACAGTCTCGTCTAAAGAAACATACTCCACATTGTGCCACGACCGCACTACTCCTCCAGGGTAGATGGGATGACGTGTGGAATAAATGCATGTTCCTGTAAGGAGCCTCATGTGGTGTTAAACACTTAAGTGTTAGTTAGGTTTGTGCTGCGTTAAATTGAGTGGATGAGAGGACAGGCAGCAATTATATTAAGGGCAATAAACACTAAATTTGCAGCAAATGCTGAGGCACGCGTTGTATTTGGTTAGAATTATGAGTCCAAATGATGGGAATGAAGACTTAGTTTTACGGGTCATAAACCAAGGCATCTGATCTGATGATAGCAGTGATAGCCGAGTAACAGCTCTCCACGGAAGACCCTGAGACTGAGAGGCAGCGTGGTATCCCATAAGAGGCAGCTTGGTATCCCGTCCCCTAAAACTTCTCCCTCAGCCAGAGAGGATTTGTGTTTGGCTGGCAGGTGGTGTCTGCTCTCCAGATACCAATCTGGTTTGTTACCTACATGGAAGAACTGCCAGACACAATCCCATTCTGGCAGGTTTCAACACGGCTGTGGGTTTTAAAAACCTGTCTGCTATTCCAACCATTCTGTTAAGCAATCAAGCTTTAATTGATCTGGTTGCATTTCAAAAAGTCGGATTGGCAGATTATTTGGGCGACAATTATCCTGACACAAGAAAATAATGAATGAGCCGAAGGCGTTTCCTCCACCAAATCTCTTATTTGTTTTATGGAAACACCTTTCACACTTCTGGCGTGCTCGCGTAGCGCAGGCACGAAGACAGGCCGTGTTCAATCAGCTTTAAAATGTATTCATGGCTATGTTTGGAGGACGTACAGAGAAGGTTCATGTCAGTCATCCCGGTGGCACAAAGTCTCAGTCAATCCAAACTTTCTCCAGACACCGAAGCTCTGAAATCAGAAGTCTTGGACTATTTCATGTGATTTTGCAGACATTTACCAAGTCGTTATACTCTGTCTATAGATACCAAAAAGATGATAATGATCTCTAGCGCACTGCGCAGAGCTTTGTACTCTGCAGTAGATGCAGAGCAGAACTGGGATCGTGGCACCCCCACCCACCTCCTCCCTGGCAGACTTCATCTCTTTGGGCCATTTCTGAGAAGGACACAGCGCTCACTGTTTGGACAGATAAAACTTTGTATAGACAAAAACATGTTTTTTTTTTGTTGTTTTGGTGGGTGGTGGGGTAGGGCGGGGCCAAGTGGGCCAAGCTGCATAAATGTTGCCCCATCTCTGGGATCTCTTGCCTCCATTCCTGCGATGCTTTTGGCGCCACGTCTGACCAATGAGCATTCCATTCCACAAGTAACTACAAGTAAACTCATACCACCGTTGAATCATGGGACAGTCTATGCTGAACAAAATAAAGCAAAACGCAAGAATTATGAATGATCTATGTCTGGAAACAGGCTTTAGGAGGCTGCTGGGCCAGGTCCAAAGGTAAAAACATGTACCAGAAAAAATGTGCAAAGACACTGCAAACCACTCACACACACAGCCACAAGCACATAGAACACCTCCATCCTAAAGCCCAACCTTCATCAGCACACAGCTAAGCTCATCCCTGCTGAACTGGACCTGAAATGGACTGAAATGTTCAGTTTCACAGAAATATTCACACTTGATGCCACAAAACTTTTACACTGAAGAAAGAAATTTGAATGTGCCATTTAGTCTGATACTTAAAATGTTAATTTCTGTAAAATAGATTAAAACAAATCTCCAAGCTGGTCGAAACAATAACAAACACACCATAAAAATATGACGGAAACACTTCAAAAACTCCATGAAACACGCAAACAAGTGAAATAATCTTCAGCAGCTCAAACGAAAGCCAATGTCAATCACTTTAACATGCAGTTCCTCTGATAACCACTAGACACTGGCCCCGGGACAACTGCACTGACGTGAAGAGGAGAAACAAGCTGTTTGGAAATAAAAACTGTTTTCCTTGGATTTCTTTGGTTTTAAATAGCTGAAAGAATCTCTTCTATGTGTATCTTCTTGATGAGTTTGTTATACAGAGAATTTTAATGCTTAGGGGGGGTGCAAGTTTTTTTTCTTGATTTTCCCCAAAAAGACCAAATTTGACCCTTCTGACAATATACTGGGGATAAAATGGGAAGAAAGATCCCTTTATAAGTGCTGCTCAGATAATATCCGACCCCTTTGATAGGTTTGACGGAGTGTCTCTTGTATATTTGGGAAATTATGGAGGAGGAGGAAAGAGCAGAACATCCTACATGGCCACTGTGAGGTTGGTGTAAACTCCAGGTTTGACAGACGGCTGAGGTGAGGGAAAAGTGAACATATCGTTCAAGACACATTGTATGTGTACAAAGGGAACACTCGCTGCAGTTGAGAGAGAGTGCATGTGTCTGTATGAGGGGAGGGGGGGTGGGGGGGTGGTGGGGGAGAGAGAGAGAGAGAGAGAGAGAGAGACAAGGCTGTCAGTGACTAACAGAAAGCTCAAGTAATGTGATCATTCATTTCTCCAGTGTATAAACTGACATTTCTCCTTATGTTTGAGTGCATTTCAGTACAGGCAGACTGGTAGAGACTCTGTAATCTGAGCCCGGTTTAACAGAAAAGAAGCAAACCCGACTTCAACATTCAAAACATCCTGCATAAAATCTCCAGGTGACAGCAGACAGACACTCCGACCACAGACAGTCTGTGATGTTCACTGCCCTCCAGAAACAGACGCACAGGCACATCAGATTGAACCCAGGCCTCGGCACAGCTCAGGCACCACAGCCAGCGTTTACATCCAGCTGCACCCAGCGGCTGTCTCATCCCAGATATCACCACGCTTCTTTGCCATTTTGTCACCCAGCTTGCTTGTTTATTTTCCTGGTTACCTGCTGCTGTACAATAAAACACACAGCACAAGCTTAAATGGCCACAGCCAACATCAGACAGCATCTGACTGCAGTCCGCTGGTGGCCTCCCCCTGCAGTCATCCCTGTGGGTCGTCTCTGACAGATGCCTCAGCGCTGACAACACACTGCTGCAGCACCTTAACCTAAGTATAATGGGTCTAATTGTCTAAAAATGTGACCTCCACCTTAGGAAACACACTGACGGGAACATGAAGCATCTAAATAAAAGGTGGGTATCCCTGCTGTCTGGCGAGATCTGAAAAAATCAAACACCTGAACTGATCAGACCAAAAACTGCTGGCATTTAAATACAGTGAGAGTGTGTCAAACAGAGCGAGAGGGTGTGTTTGAGTGCAGTGGCAGCACACCTGAATGGAACACATGGCTGCATCAGTGCCAAACTATTCCAGCCATTAGGCTTGGACTGGAGTGAAAACAGCAGACAGACAGAAAAAAAAAAGATCTGCATACATGTTGAGCATTATTTCCACTTTTTCCCCTCTATACCCACGAGTTATCCAGACTGACTCAGATGCTGTTCTCCCACTGTGCTATCTGTGAAAAATGTAAATGACACAATCGTTCCAGAGACAGTTTGGAGACATTTATGTCTCTTTACAGCTCGCTTTTAAACACAGGTCACAATTATTATAGACTTGTGCATAAGGTGAAACTCCACCAAAACACTGGAATGAGGGCAGACAACATCTCATTGAGCTGGATAGCCCCTGGATCCCCTCTACTATAACTCAGTGGACCCCAGCATGGAATTTGGGCCCCTTACAGATCCTTAAGTTGGGGTATGCAGCAAAAACTCGGGAATATCAGCATAACTGCAAACCCTTGAAAACAGTAGAGAGACCATCCTGTCGAATTTCCACCTTTGTGCCAGAGCTCGTTCCTGAATGCTGTGCGTGGTTTCCAGTTTGAGGCTGGGGCCCCTGTTTTAACGTCCTGGGGCCTTCCCAGGCTGAGGCTGGGGGCTGCGGAGCAACACCAGAACATTCCTGTGCAGAAAGACCTCAGCTCGTCCTGTTGCTCACAGTGAGAGGAAAGAACGTCCTCTTGTCTTTAGCCCTCACTTTAATTAACACACTCGTGACGGAACTTTTTCCTCAGCAACAAGTCGTGGAAATAAATCACAGCACCACTCCCCTCCCCAAAAAAGTAAGTCTCAACTTACCATGTGATAGAAGTCGCAAGAATAACTCAGATTGGAGAGTAAATCCCGTTAAACGACAACTTTTAAAGTCCCTTTCTCGGTTAGAGAGCGCGTAGAGAGAGCCGAGGAGCTCAGTGAAGACGGAGGAAGTGGGTAAATATGATGAAATGTGCCTCCATTTTCTCCCCAGACTCCAAGCAGGATCAGAAATGCAGCACAAAGTTGGACACTCGCTGCATTGTTAACATTCCACAGGTCACGTGACGGACCGACGCACGTCAGCACGGACCCGAAGATCGTCTATTAAAGCCATGCCTCACTCGGTGGCTTACATTGAAAGAGAGGCAGCTATTGGTTTGTAGCGACCTGCGTATCTGAGAAGTCATGTTTCGGTGAATGTGATCCCGATAGTGGGAGTCAGTAAAAAGCAAACTGTCAAAACTTTCTAGGAAATATTGCAACTGTGCCTGTTATTTGCTTGCTAGCTAACATCGGAATTAACATCTGGTTGTGCGTTTTGTAGTCCGTGACAATACAGAATACTACCATTTTTGAAACACTGATTGAAATATTTTGTTGTAATATCAAAGCCTGAATTCAACTAATATGTTCGAGTTTAATTAGTTTTGGCAGGATTCTAAAAGCAAAACCATCAAATCTTTGCAACATGCAAAACCATGTAGTAATTTGTGATTGCCATTTCACCCATCATGAACATTTTAAAGTGAATGACTGTAAAAAGAGATATTAAAAATATTTGAATTTTCACCTGAAGGAGAAATGGTGCGGAATAAAATCAGGAGAGCACACAATAATTAGGTGAAATCTAGGAAGGATTAGCAATGGCAGCCTGGGACATATTTTGAAACATGACTGTAACTGAATAAAGTGCATCTTCAGACCGTATCTCTGATCCTCATAATGACGAAAAAAATACTATTATTTACAAGGCAATGATGGATGACATCTATAAAACTAATAATAAGGCATTCTTTAGAAAATCCTAGTGTTGCGTCTTGCGTTGCTGTGTTCTGTCAAAGGCACCAAAGGCTAACATTTTCAAACTCTACACACAGCAACAGAGTGAGAGCTCCTTCCTCTTCCTCCTCTCTGACCGCACATATTCAAGGAGGGGCTTCCTCCAATGCATTTCTCTCCTTGATATATCAAAAAGTATCAGTGCATTACTCAGTCACTGCTGCCTGGCCTTGGAAGGGAACTTCACCAATGAGCCAAAGGCCACGAATCAGTGCGACTGCAGAAGGAATATTCTCTATTTTCATAACGTCAAACACATGGTCAAAAGAGGGGACATCACATGAACGACAAAACTTCCTGGATATATTTACAGGACACAGACACAGACACACACAGACACACACACAGACACAGACAGACAGACAGACAGACAGACACACACACACACAGACACACACACACACACACACACACACACCTCCTCAGTATTGAGGAAGAATCAAAACACTGTTGCATTACCCAAACTTTAATTTTTCAGTCACAGAGGCCATAATGAGGAAAAACTGAAGAACAAAGGAAACCTTCAGAGGTTACACATCATGGAAGCACATGCACCCATAACGATACAGGCAAACAGCATGGCAAGAGATGTGAAGAGTGAGGAAAAACACAAAATGACATCAGCTGGTTTGTCTGTGAACATGTCGCGTTCATCTCTACTAGAAGCTCTTTGTTTAACAGTAGGAGCTAAAGAAAAGCGGACCATCAATATACGGATAAATTATTTAGGAATAATAGTCAACACTACAACTCTTCCTAATATAAAACCCAAATGTAGTGTTATATCTGCTAGAACAATCCCTTTTCAAATACCATTCATTCCACCGAGGCTTTGCTATTAAGCACTGTTCACACTGGTTTCAGACAGGTCTCACCTGAGATCAGTCCTTTGAATGCAGGGAGTGATCCCTTTCATGCTTTCAGAAGCAGAAATAGGAATAAAATAAAATAAAATAAGAACAAGGAAAAAGATGTCCTAGTACTCATCACATGCTCTTGCTCCCACTTTTAAATTATTAGTCTCAGCAACTCTGCTTGAAAGCTTTTCTTCCTTTTCCTTTAAGCATCAAGCACTCAAGTCCACCAATGAGCTGATATCAACGTGATGAATCAAAGATGTAACTTCAGAAAGGAAGCATGTCTGTCCATCAGAACAGCACATGGATCTCTGAAGATAAGAACTACTTAAAGAAATGATTTTTTCTGAAAAGTTTCCTCCATTTTTCCACCAACCTTTGCAGCACTGACTCATTTCATGTCCCTGGTTTGTTTGGAGTAAACGGAAGACTGATTGGGTTGTTCAGATTAGCAGTGATAACAAAAAAAAGGGGTGGAGAAAAAAATCAGTTTAATGTGCTAAAGGAACCCTTAGAGTATTTAATGTGAGCACATGAAAACCATGAGTGGTCAGGAAAGCCTCACAGCCATCCATGGAGGGGAACATCCGGCGGCACGAGAACAGAAGGCACATTCCTCTTCGGCTTCCATAGAAAGCCCATCTGAACCTCACACTGCTTCTGAAGCAACACCTTTTAAAGCCCGGCACCAGAACTGAGCCGGTTTAGTCTCTGTTGTTGTAACAAGCTTCCTACGGTGTGAAAAACCTTTCCCAATTAATTTTAGGCCCTGAGCCAAAGCACAAGATCCACTGCTGTAATGTTTAATCCTTCAAAACATTTCCTCCAAGAGAGACTTAGAATCTATGTAGAATTACATGGCCTGATTTGGAATTGATAGCCATTAACTGATAGAAAAGTGATCAATATAAAACAAAAAAACTACTGGGAACATTTCTTACCATCCACAAACAAACTGTACGAATACTGTTAATGTGTGCTTTGTTATAACATATGAGATGCTGTTGTTGACTGACCAAACCAGAGAAGAATTGAAAGCATTTTGTATGACAGAAAATGGCTGATTGATTTGTAACAGCAGTACCAGCTTTACAAACTAAGGCACCAGCAATGCAGGACAACAAACGATGTGTTGCAATAAGCAGGGTATTGAGTTACACACTGACATCATAATCGGATCTCAAAATATACTGTATATCAAAACTGAGTTTCCAGTTCATGTGACTAGATGTAAGCCCATAACTTTGCTTAATTTGGCAAACTATTAGAAACATCAAAAATGCATTTCTTGAAAACAGCCTGCAGCCTCGTGCTGCAACAGACACGTCTCTGTGGTACGTGCTCACGGCTCCAAACACTTACAATCAATTAGAACAGAACACACTGATTACACAGTCACAAATTAAAAGTACATTCTCCGAGTGCCGAGGCTGACGTGCTCGTCCGAACAAAGCATTAATTACACCTCGTCAGCCACACTTCAGTGTCTGTGGGGACAAAACCCACTCTGGTCGCCTGTGGGAGATCGTTCTATAATGCCTCTCTTTCAATTGCTTGTAATGATGCCTTGATTGAGCGTGACTGGAAAGAATTGCAGAAGCACATCGAGGAGAACGGAGCTTCATTTCAGCACACGAATGCCTGCACATCAAGTTTCTGTTTGAGAACTGCTCCCTGCTGTGTGATGTTAGCCCAGAATAAGCTTGAGTAAAATGAACCTGGAAACATGGCCAATAACAGTAATCTCTCCTTCCTCACCAGCACAAAAACATCTTTTAGACATCTCAAGCTTTGTTTTAAATAAGAAGGCATATTGGCAAAACACTGACCTGGAACACTTAAAAAAAAAAATCTTGACCTGTGGTGAAAACTACTTATCTTTTTGGTCCATTTCGGTTATTTTTACCACCAAGCAGCTTAAGTTTCTGCAGGGAGGGCTGTTTATTCTGTGTACAAATCATCAATACCAGTAAAGCCCTGTTGAAGATGACATATCTGACATTCTATGATGTGTGGTAAACTTCAGGAAATGAGCTGTTTCTACAAAGCCAGAGAGCACAGCAGACCCTGACCATATGGGACTAAATTAGTCTGTGGGTGGTAACAGGTAACTAATCATCCCATGACTAAATTCTATTGTTAGAAAATGTAGCTGGCAGGCAAAAATGTGTGAAAATGCCAATACAGGTTGGTTTACACTCTACACGGTGAACAGGCAGAGGAAACTCTGAGCTATGAACCGCTTCACTATGCATGCTGCTCTTATTTTAACCCGCTTTATATCTCTTTGTATTGTGTGTACTGTTCTTGATTCATAGGCAGGTAAGCAACAAAACTTTTTTTCTGCAACAGAGGGAGGGAGTTATCGGTGTAGCCAGCTGCTCTAGTGTGTGTTGGAGATGAAAAAAACACTCGCAGACTCTCGCATGGCACAGGATTGGATTAGTGGGAACATTGCACCACCAAAACAGGTTACATACCTCTCTATTTACAAAGGGCTAAAGTTACATTTTACTCACACTGTTATCGTTCAGAGCCGAAATTTAAAAAAAAAGAACTAATAACATCCTTTGCAGGCCTGCCATTCTTTGTCAGTTGAGTTGCATAACTTAATGACATCATGTCTCAGCAATGTGGTTTCTGGATTTGAGAGAAGTAGTCTAATCTCCAAGTACAGACCGACCTAGATAAGAGGGAAACACATATACTAGAAGTGTAAATTAAAGCGGATAAGGAGAAATCAATTTTCTCTGGTAATCATGTAGCGTGTTGACTCAGGGATGTGGTGGGAGAACATGGAGTAAGGTCCAAAGCAGTAAAGGGAACTGAAGTGCCAGACCAGCATTAAGGAGCACGAGGCGTTTCTGTACGCATCACTCCAGCGGAGCGGCAGAGATGCACAGGTTGTTTAAGGCACAGGCAACTTGCACAATCTTATCAAAGGTTGAGAGGTTCGACGTGCGCTCCGAGGCCGTGGTGAAGGGGCTCTCCACAGGGCCCGTGAGCATGGCGTACCTCTGCTTCACCATGGAGATCACCCTGTCCACGTGCCTCTGCACACTCGCCGTCTCAGAGGACGTATCAGCCGGCGGCGAGCCCTCTGAGCTCCCGTACGCCTCTCCTTGGTAGCTGCCTGCAATTTTGAACAGGGCTCCGCGGGCAGCCACAGAATCTGCAATGTCGAGATCGCGACTCGCCAACACGACATCGCCTGGGAGAAGCTTACACAGAAGGCCGCAGCCCTCAGCCAGGCTTTTGTCACTGACGTTTCCCAGCACGCCCCTGGAGACGAAGGTGACGACGCCTTGCGGAGCCACACCGATCAGATATTTTAACACATTGTAACCCGTCCCCACGCCCTGACAGCTTGGCACCACCCTCTGCTGCTGTTGCTGCTGGCTGCCCCGGGAGACCGGCTCCTCAAAAGGCACCATGAAACAGTCTACGATGACAGCGCAGTCAGGGTGGGAGGTGCGCAGAGCTGCCGGCAGGTTTTTCCGGAGCTCGGCTCTGGAGGGCCAGAAGACGGCCGTTGGCACCAGAGTGGAGGACATGATGCTGACCATCTGGTGCACTGTCCGCGTCACCGTGCCCACTTTCACACCAAAGCGATAGGCCAAGTCTTGGTTGCGGAGGTCCAGACGGAGCCGCATCAGTGTCAGCAGCAACTGCTGGAACTTGGAGAGCTTCACGTTTTTCATCCCGTCCATGTGAGGCGCCAGCAACCACATGACCGTCTCTAGGACAAAGTAGTTGGGTAAACCAGTGTAAAACTTGACTTTTTCTGCATCGTTCTTCAGGGAGCTCTCAGAGAGGGACATTTTCTCCACGGACTCCCTGAGACTTTGGTTCTCCTTCTTCAGGGCTTTCAGGATGTCATCAAAGTTAATTGGTACATCAGACGTCTGAGCGAAGCTCCCTTTCTTGCTGTCACTCATAGATTCATCATCCTCATCATCGTCTTCATCGGTGCTGAGGGATGAGGATGCACTTTCCTCCACAATGGCCTCCTGCTCCCTCTCCTCAGGATGCTCTTCCTGGCCCCGCTCCCCCACCACAGACCTGCCCTGACCCTGCAGGAACAGCAAGGCGTTGGCCGCCTCCACTCGTGCCTCCTGCTTGTCCAGGATCTCCAAAGCACCTGGCTCTTTCATCTCTGGGGATAAGGGAGCTGTTGTGAACACAGAAGGAACATAATCTGGCGAACGCGGATTCTTCACCTGTTTACCTGCATGTAGAAAAAGAAGAAGTAGTAAATGGGGAGGAGGTGAAAATACAGATAAAAAAGAACTGTCTGTTTATGGCACTTCCATCAGTAACAGTCTAAGTCAGCAGGGATTCATGACAAACTGTAGTAGGCAAACAGCCATGTTTGTTCCTTGCCTGAGCTGCTACATTGTCCCACTGAAAAAGAGCAAGGCAAGCAGTTTGATGGCAGCTAAAAGAGTGACAGATTTCCAGAGTTAGGCTGAGGATAAAGGTCTACCTCATGAGGTTTCTTGTGGGTGATAGCTCCAATTATGAACAGTGACTACACAGAAGTAGGATTTTGCACCAAAAAAAGAGTAAACATTGATGAATTATCGTAACCTTATCAAACTGGTCTGAATTATTTTGTTGCTGAGAAATACTATCCACTGTTCTGTTATAAAAAGGAAAAACCTTCATGTTATGAATTAGAATGCAACTTTGGGAAAATAATATAATTAAAAACAACTGTATATAATGAGCAGGGTGGCAAGCTGTGATACGAAATGACAGACTGAGAAAATATGAAACAAAGAGGTGTGAAAATAACATGCATCATTTAAGTTCATTTTTCATTCAACTATGAACTAAACAGACTTTAGTCTCTTGTCCAAACAGCTATAACAGAACTGGCACATGTCACTGAGATGAGCTAATGAAATTGAAGTACCTTTAACAACAAATGGAGTTAGGAGTTTAATTATCATCATTCTCAATTAACTTAACGCCTCACACTGCAAAAACAGCTGTTTATTAATATCAATGAACCTGATTACTTCTTGCATTTTTGCCAAGCTTAGCAAAGCGAGGCATTTAAAAACCCCAATTTGGCCTATGAAAAAAATAATAAAGAAATTCATGGAAAATTAACAAAGCTTGCTATTTTAGAAACCTTTACATGAACGCCTGAATCATGTGTATTATCCACTGTAATACGCACTCTAATCGCTAAATTTAACCAAAGACATCTTTACAAAAATAATCCTCCCACGTCTAAACTAAAGGAAAGGCACTCTGAATCCCAGCATGAATCTGACCCGGGTCCAAACAAACAGTTGGGATACTTCTTGTTGCAGGCTGTACTGCATTCGTACCTGAGATGAAGTGAGTACTACACAGCCGACTGCCGTCGTTCGGCACCCAGCCCTCTCGATTCACAGCAGCTATCCAGCGCTGCTTCCTCTCCGGGTCCCGGGGGAAGCGGTAGAAAGATAAGGTGGTGCCCGGTGTCCTTCTGTTCCTACAGCCTGCCACCACACATGTGTGAACCATAGTAAGGCCACGGAGAAGCGTGGAGGTGTGCGCGGCTATTTGTTGGGTGTTTTGACTCCCAAAATGGTGGCCAACCAGAGGGTGAAAAAAAATGTTGTGCCGTCATCAACGGTCGTTTGCTTTCAGCGGTCTAATTGGATCATCTCATGGCGACGTCACTGACATGCGATCCTAACTCACGCGGTGCTGCATCTAAGCTAACGGCCTGAAATGAATTAATCAAACGAAATATCGTGGAAATGACCGACATGTGAACTCTAAGTGGCTCCAGGAGGCGAATAAGAGGAGGGAAAGAAAAGAAGACCACGAGGTCGCAGCAGCAAACATTAGCGTATAGCTTCATGAAGATATTTAGCTACATGCTAATACTCGCTGACGTTACCTGGTTACTCTCATTCGGCAACTTCGTTCCAGGGATGCAAGCGCCACTGAAGAGCTAACGAGGACAGAACACAGGATCACATCGCCTGGCTTTCACTGACACCACACAACTTCTGCTGATCGTTTGATGCAGACTAGTGTAGTTCTGCTGATCATGAATCACGAGTGAACACCAACAGTTTGTCTGCTGTGTAAGCAGACAGCCACTGGTTCTGGCGTTTTGACACTACATGGCCAAATGTATGTGGACGGTAGCGGTCCTCTGTAGTTTGGGTGTGTGGCTGTTCATGTTTTATAGGTCCCGTGTTGTTGGTCTAGGCTTCTCAGGGGGCCAATGAAGGGAAGCGAAATCTTAATGCTACATCATACAGTGGAAAGTGCTTGACACTAAACAGAAGTTGATAAAACAACCTCACCACAAGATCAAATTAGTAGTTATTAATTCTAAAGCCTCCAAGTGTATCACACGATCTTCCTCAGCTGATGGAGTTTGCCCAGTTGGCATGGAACTGTAGATATCTACACTCCCACATATCAAATATCAGCAGCTTCAAAGTCTCGTGTGCGTGTTTCCACACTGATGTGACAGAATATGTAATGCTTGGGTCCCCACTGGTCACTGGAAGTCAGCTGTTACACTGGGGCCACAGTGGGCTCTTAATTATTAATGCTGTAGACTGGAGTCTAGATCATATACTGAGTCATTTTTCATCCATCATTAGTTTTTCATATGCTATTAATAGTCTTCAGAAAGCTAATTTCCACATTATGTGGCGCAATGTGTTCTGCTTTTATTATATACAGGTCAGTTTAAAGCTACAGAAGTGCAAATCATTAGCACGTCATGCATCACAACTATTTACAATCAAACTACAAAGTTATCAAGACTGCTTTCTCTGGTAACGGTAATTAGTCAGGATTCCTCTGGTGAAGTGTTCTTTCTTTGCAGTGTATATTGAAGCAGGCACAGATCAGCACCTCATTAACTCGCAGAAAGATGTTCAATCAGGTTTCAATCAGGCTTTTGAGTCTAGATCAGACTACATTTAGGCTCGGACAAAGTGTAATGCCTCCAAGCTTCAGTTGTGTGTGTTCAGTTTGTACACAGAGGTGTTCCTGGATCCTCTCACTTGTGTCAGCCTCTTGAGCTCGGTTAGACAGAGGAGGTACAACGGGGTCCTGGCTCCTGCGTTGGTAATCTTCCTCAGCTCCTCCATGTGAAACTCCGTCTTTCCTCCTGCAGAGGGCACCACAGAACAACCAGATGCATCACACAGCTGCTATATCCAATGCATGCTCTTCATAATGGTGTTATTTTGTTAGGGTTCAAGCCCTGAAGAGGCAGAGCACAGTAGTATTTGTGCCAGTTTATTATTATTATTATTATTATTTGAGTTCATTTTTTTTCTGCCGCAATGGCTCAAATTGCCAAGAACGTGTTAGAAACGTGAAACGGCCTCATTACGGAAATAGAATGGAAATAATGTGCATGTGCTTCCCAAGAAATAATAGCCCAATTGGTCAGATGGTGGCGCTGTTATTAAGGCCCAAAAAATTCCATTTTGGGAAGGCCACACCCTTCACAGCATAAATCATAACCATAATGTGAAGCCTGATAGCTGCTTGTTGCTGCTGGCTGCTTTAATTTCGGCCCAATGAGCCACTTCGTTCTGCTGGGTGACAGAGCCAATCATCTGCTCATGAAACACTCCAATAAACCAACACTTTTCAGCTTCTATATACTTAAACTGGAGGCATCAGCTTGTTTTGATATCTCTTGGCCTGACGGGGTTTTGAGTGATGGGAGGTAAGTGCAAACATATTAAAGCCAAATTAATGTTAAACTGATGAAAATGGGAAAACACTCAGCTGAACTGTTTCGAGTGGCAACAGCTGCCGGCAGTTAAACTGACAGAGCAGCATCTTTTGTCTACTCTCCAAACGGCCTTGTTGGATCATTATCTGTAAGTACTCCAGTGACGCTGTGTAATTTGAGATAATAAATTTGTTTTATTGCATTCAGTTTAGTGTGGACCAAGCTGGCCATTATACAAGCTCTCACCAGTGATGCATTGTTTGCTCCTGGCGATATGGACAATGTAACCAAGGTTTGTGAATGCACTAATTCATTTTAACAACAACCACTGGTGTAATTCTTACAGCGCCTCACCTTTTTCTACGTTGTAATCACTAAATCATTAAATTTGTTCAGTTTCATATTGTAACAGTTTTTTTTTTTTTCTGTGGCAACATCTGCTTGCTTACTGACACCTTTAGGCCACTCACTGTCAGTCACTCACTTAACATGCACCAGCACACATCATGTGGAAGAAAATACAACAATTTACATGACAGTTAAATATACCACATGCATTCCTCTTGACTTGCACTGTGCTTCACTCCCACAGTGAAATAACTTTGCCACCTGAGCCTCGACAAGCATTACATCACACTATGCATATCCAGCTTTTATGCTGATAGTGCTGGTAAGCAAAAAAAGGTTAAAGGGTGTACCCAGGTGTCGGCGGTACCCTCTGTAGTCCCTGATCAGTTACTATAGTAGAGTTTATTGATCCAGTTGCTGTAGTTGATGCCTACTATTGCAACTGAGTGCTGTGAGTGTGATATCACAGATACCGTGTAATACAGCCCTGTGGTGTAAATGAACTCCTAAGATAAAACAGTCATGTGCTGCTATTGGGTCCTGTGAATACTGTGTATTCTACTTTCATGGTTATTTATTGGGAGGGATTATGGCTTGACTGTGGAGGAGCACTGACCACTGAGTGGCATGGGCAGCTCTTTGCATTACTAAACATATACAGCGAGTACCAATGGACCATACCACATGATCTTCTATAGCTCAAAGATCACCAACACTGACACCTCATGGTTCCATTCCTTCAGGGCTCATGCAAGTGGCAGCCATTGCTGTTAGTTGATGAACATCAACAGTCCCAACTAACACAAATCTCTATTAGCATCAGTCATCAACATACCAGCTTTTGTTTTACTGTGAAAGAAGTCAAAGTAATGCTGGATACTATTTTAGAGATAGTAAGAGCTCCTCAAATTCAATGAAATAAACCTACGAACTGGCATATTTAGGACAAACATCCAAACAAGTTAGTCACAACCACTTGCCCGCATAATTACGACCCTGTAATGTGCACAGGGGTATTTTCTTACTGTTGACTGATACAACAGCTCTTACAGTGTTTACAAAGACAAATATAATGTCATGTATTGTTTTTATAAATCCTTTAACTTTGAACCACAAACAAGACATTTGGACAATATCCTAATTTATTCACGCTGATCAGAAGTGAACTGCAGCACTGACCTGGACACTCTTGCGTGAATTTGTTGATGTTGTGGATGGACTGATTGAGGTTGTGCAGAGTCATCTGCCTCAGGTAGCTGGGCAAACTCTGGAACTCGCTCTCTGACACCACAGACACACTCTCAGCACTGGGAAGAGGATTGGATGGAAGACGACATGTTACAATTTCAGTTTCCCAGTTAAAAAAAAACAAAAAAAGACAGGCATGAATGATTTCAGGCACAGAACAGACAGGTCAGAAAAAACTAACCACCTCAACATTCCTAAATCTAGGGAAAATGTATATTACATCTCTGAATAAAACAGCAATCTGATCTGTTTTGTAACTTTAATAGTGAGATTCTATAAAAAGGAAAATCTTAGAGAAGGCGTCTCCACCCTTATCAAAAGCCTTTGTTCAAAGTGGATCAATCCATGGTTACAGAGAAGTGGTTTTCTGGGTGACCTTACTTGTTTTGATCTTTTCCTGGCCTGACATGTGGGTTCACAATTGCCATGGCAGTCTTCTTCAACTGAGCCTGGGACACAAGCTACAAAATAAAAGACACATAATAAGTGAAAGTTGGTTTTGATGTTCTGGATAATTCAAGTTGGGTTCTTTGGGTCATTAGATATAATCAAAAGGTAGCTGGAAGACAAATTAATCTCACTTTACAGATGTCCTGTGTAACAAAGCTGAGGTCTGGCATCTCTGGGGTGCTGGGCTCTTGGAAGCCCATCCTGAGACGAGGTGTCCCCAGAGTAAATTCCTGGGTTGGTCCGTCCAGCTCCAGACCGTTGACAGTGGGCTCCTTGCTCACCTTTTTATGCTCACTAGCCTTGTGTGGCATTTTGTCTCGTCCCTGAAGGTCAACACGAGGCAGGTCAGCAGGCAGGCAAACAGTAAAGAAAGAGGTTAGAGTTTATGTTTTTATATGAAGTCTGTGTTTCACTGCACGAGTCCAAAGCAAAGATAAGAAATGACAGCTGACTTTATGTGAAACAATGAATCAGTAAAATACAGGATATTGACAAAAATGACACCTGTATTGATTGTGGATTTGATAAATTTTCTGAGAAATTAATTTTTGTCATTGTTATTGGCTAAAGCCAATTTTATGATAAGTAAGATAAGGTAGTTCTTTATTGATTGTCCAGGATAAATTAGGGTGTTAAGACCTCAAGGTAACACAGAAACTTCAAAAACATCATCAATGAAATGTTTTACACACTCTTGGTTGTACCTTTGTGGTGCTGATCAGTTGGTTCATGTATGTGGTTTCAAACACCTCAGGGGTGGTCAGCAGGTTTCTAGGACAGCTGGAGGATTCTGGGTCACCGTTGAGTTGCACAGGTGGAGAGCAGTGACCATTTGTCTTTTTGATTTTGAACCCCGGGGTGCAAAACACAGGCGAATCTGGGGACTTCAAGTTGTCTGCTGAAGGCAATAAGAACAATGTGATATACGTGGATAGTAAAACATGTTTCTGTTCAGTGCTTCCTTTTGTTTGCAATGAGATGTCATGGTGTCATTTTTTGAAATGTATTAAAAGTATTATGTATATACATATAGCATATACAGCAGAAGAACAAAAAACATGCTGTGATTCCTTCCTGAAAAACACAAGCTCGAACAGCTTCATACCTTTAGCCTGCAAACTCTCCATTAGTGAGTTCACTGGTGGCACAGGTATGCCTTGTGGTGGCCTGTAAAGGAAGAAGACTTACTGTTGAATGCAGTAATAAACAGTGACTACAGGCTCCTGAAAGTTCTTTGGCACTGCTGCTGCAAAAGCTGCATGTTGCCAGTGGAGGTAAATAAAGGTCACCCACTGTATCCATTATGTAATGCACATTATGCTCTACCCTGGGGGCTTTTCAACGTTCCTCCGGAGCAGATCCATAGTGAAATCATTGTTCAGACACATGGTGTGCTCTGAGATGCCAAAGTCATGTATCTGGGGTGTCTGCAGCTCATCGTCATCCATCCGCAGGGCACGTTTGGGAGTTATGGGCATGGGTGGCGGTGCGGGCGTGTTGAGTGAGGGGTGAGGGAGGCTCATCACAGGCATAGGGGGCACTTCAGAGCACCACTCCGCCCCGGACAGAGCTCTCGTCAGCTCCACCTCGGACAGGCCGAAGTCAGAGAGGCGCGGTGTCCGCAGCACATCAGTCGCAGGTGGCGGTCCCGCACTCGGAGGTGATGAGGAGTGATTACCTTCAGCCTCCTCCTGGCCTCCCCCTTCTCCTCCTGCTGACTTAGTTTCATTCTCATCGGCTACCTCATCTTCAGCATCTGACTCCTGACCTTTGGCCTCTGTGTAACAAACACAAACACATAAAAACACATTTTGAATGCACATATTTCCTTCAGCCTATAGCTGAGAACAATGGGTGACTGATAGGTGACTGACTCCTTTCCTACTGCCAGTAGAGGAGTTTGCCTGTCTGTTTTTTTTTTGTGTGCCAAGTTCAGTGTCATTAGTGGATGTTACTGGGATTTTTGTCCAATGTGAAAGGGATATTATTGTTAGTGTTTAATACAGCTAGTCACTTATATGGTTGTTGCAACAGAATGTTACACATTTCTCCTTATGACTTAAACATTCTTCCTGCTAGTTTTCTTACTAGTATTTGTTTTTGATGATGTTGTTTTGAGCTGGTCGTTCATCATTAGCAGATTCCTGGCTGCTGTTTAAAAGGGTCACACTCACAAATGTCTCAGAAACGCTGAGGAAAGCCAGGACCGAAACAAGTCTGTTTCTTCTTGCTGTGGTGCATCATTAAAGGTGTTCCATACTTGTTTGCAAGTGCTGACAACTTCATTTGCCAATTTTTGAGGCAGTACCCAGTATACTCTAAAAACATTTGAGCTGAGCACACCAGTTGTTCTAGTTGAGCTGTTCATAAAAATACCTTCAACTTGCAGCACATCTGAGCACAAATCTGGCCCAGTCAGAGCTCTTGTCAGCTCCACCTCAGACAGGCCGAAGTCAGAGAGCCGTGGGGTCCGCAGCACGTCAGTGAAGGGCGGCGGCCCTGCTCTCGGAGGTGATGAGAAGCGATTACCTCCGGCCTCCTCCTGGCCTCCTCCATCTCCTCCTGCTGACTTAGTTTCATTCTCATCAACCACCTCATCTTCAGCATCTGACTCCTGACCTTTGCCCTCTGTGTAAGAGAAAGACACAAAGACATGTCCTTTAGCTAATAGTTGAGAACAGTAGACACAGTGACTTAAAGACCTCACACAGCAGTACATCTTCAGTACTAGATTTAACTGCTGATAAACATTACAATGTAGCTATCTCACCTCCAGATTACCCATTATTGCATTAGCAGTAGACACAAGTAAAGAATCAGCGTCCTTTTTGGATGCGAAAGTAAACAAATCTGAGCTACAACAGACTACATTCTTTCATAGAAGACACAGATTATATAACATATATACACAGTATTTGTATTTTCTATGGAGGTTCAGCACATGATGAGTTCACATATGTACATACAGTACATGCATTTTCATTGTTAGTGTGTAAATCAATTGGTCCCTTGTTTGGTTGACGTAATAACATAATAATAAAGATGTTAATAATAATAATGCAGGTGCCTTTCAAAGTACTCAAGGACACATTATAAGACAGTAAAAACAGGCAGCAAGATGTCATAATATCAAACAAAGCAGTAATATAATGGACCAACTAAAGTTTATGAAGACAGTTGAGAGGAAGACAAAAAAGGGTTATCAGGGTGGGAATGAAAATGGCGGTGCTGTGAGGTGTAAGCAACAGGCGAAGATGATTATTATTGCATCGATAAAAGTATGCCAACCGAGTTGATACGTGTTTCAAAAGACAATGTGCTATCCAAGATGACACCCAGACTCTTATCCTGAGAGGACAAAAGAACTATGGAATTATCAACAGTGAGAGAAAAACTATCAGGTTTAGCCAATGTAGATTTAGTACTTACAAGTAGTACGTCAGTTTTTATCACTATTAATTTTGAGAAAGTTGTATGAGAACCAAGATCTAATTTACAGTCAGCAGTCGTAAAGGGAAGTGAGCAGAAGAGTGGAAGGAGGCCGGGTGGACAGATGGAGCTGGATGTCGTCTGCATAACAGTGAAATTGAGTGCTGATTGTCCTAAAAATACAGCTATGGGGTAGAAGATCAGCAATAAATAGAAGGGGACCCAAAACAGAGCCCTGGGGAGACAAGATCTAAACCAGGTAAGATAGGTGTTGATGATTCTGGTGGAAGTTAATCTCTCAAGCTTCGATACCATCTCATTAAACATGAGGACGTTTAAAAACATTTGAGCTGGGCACACCAGTTCTTGTGTTTAAGCTGTTCATAAACATACTTTTAACTTTCAGCTCTTCAGAGCACCACTGCGCCCCGGCCAGAGATCTTTTCAAGTCCAGCTCAGACAGGCCGAAGTCAGAGAGCCGCGGGGTCCGCAGCACGTCAGTCGAGGGCGGTGGTCCTTCTCTCGGAGGCGATGAGGAGTGATTATCTCCAGCCTCCTCCTGGCCTCCCCCTTCTCCTCCTGCTGACATGGTTTCAGTCTCATCGGCTACCTCATCTTCAGCATCTGACTCCTGACCTTTGGCCTCTGTGTAAGAGAAAGACACAACAAAAACACACTTTGAATGCTCACATTTCCTTCAGCCTATAGCTGAGAACAGTAGACATGATGACTTTAAGACTTTGCACTGCAGTACAAGTTCAGAACTATATTGTACTGTTGATAAAGATCATTTTAACTTTGACAAACAGGTAAACTAAGTTAGACCCCCATGAACACAGCTACAGTCATGACTTACTGGTTGCTCCCTGGGTGTCTCGGGGTGTTTGGTAGCCGTATTTTTCCCAGTGTCCCCTCAGTGTCTGGATGTCCTTAGTCACCCTCTGCTCCATCACCCTACAGGCTTTAATGAAGCGGCTCACCTCAGTCTCCCTTGTTTTCTGCTGAGCCAGCTGCTCCTGGATCTGCCCCTGTGTGAGGACAGACCACAGCTGGCAAACACACTCTTTTCAAAGGTTAACAGGCCCACAGACTTACAGTATATGTGATAATATTCTTCACAAAACATTCTGAATTAATAGATTAAAAAAAAAAAAAAAAAAACTTTTATGCTTGATGAGCAAATTTAAGCACTGTAG
The DNA here is from genome assembly GCF_051107435.1 of Chaetodon auriga. NCBI lineage: Eukaryota > Metazoa > Chordata > Actinopteri > Chaetodontiformes > Chaetodontidae > Chaetodon > Chaetodon auriga. Next base: position 21,580,385 of record NC_135086.1, read on the forward strand.
TTAACATCGTGTATTGTCCTTTTAGCATCATAATAACAGTAGATATGTCGATTACACTCTTTGCTAGTGTCAGCTAAAAAGTTTATTATCTAGCCTGTAGTACTGGAGTGAATGAAAGGCAACACGTTTGACTGTGTCGTTAACAGACGCTACCTTCAAACAGCAGGATTAATGAACAGTTTCCATCATGACGTCTCTGTACCTTTAGCTCTCCGACCTCACAGTTCAGTTCGTGATACGCTCGCATCGCTCTCGCTGTGGTTTCTGAAATAAGAAGTAAGCCGCATTGACACATAGGAACTAGCTGAATGATTTATACATATAATGGTTTTCAGGGGCAGAATAGCCGGCTTGTCTGTCAGTGTGTCACTCACCGCTGTCGCCGTCGTTATTTCGGTTCTCAAATGTGTGCTGGAGTTTGGCAGTTTCTGATTCCAGAGTCACCGCCACCTTTTTCAGCTTGGCAAAGAACCGTGTCGTCGGACCCGGGTCCATTTTCAGACAAGAGTCTAAATAATGCAAGAATACATTCAAGCCAATTCCAACAAATTCCTGCAGTTACACCGCCAAATCTGACGTTTATTTACTGTCTCTGCTCTGGCGGACCGGTAAAAGTGTTCGATTTTGGCGCCTCTTCCGGCTAAAAGCGGAAGTGTCTTCTTCTTCTTGGGTTGTAGGCGCTCAGCGTGCAAATCCTTTCACTCGCGCCCCCTGTGTTGACCATTAATATTGTTCTTTTTCACAAAGCAATACAACGCGCATAATAATTCATCTGATTACAATCTTTGAATGTTTTTTTTGTTGTTGTTGTTTTTTTCCCCAGACATCCACGTTGTGCATTGTTGCATCCATTAGTGCAGGTGTTTAGAAAGGATTCAAACGTCTGTGTAAATTATCAGAATTGAGTGTTTGCAAATTTATGATGAATTATGGGATATTTTGAGTTGGGTATAAGGACAAAGATATATTTTTGTTTTGTGGATTTGAAGAGTTTCAGTATGGTTTGTACGGGCGTGTTTGAGTGGACATTCACATGGACTCCTGCTCTGAATTGTGTTGACTGAGCAAGTCAATTAGTCATTTTGCAAGTTTTCAATATGCCTATGTACTAGTTTCTCTCATGTTTGTCTCTGCTTTAAATGCAGGTGTTTTCACTGACTCCATGTCAGGTAAGTATAGTGTCAGAGGTAAAATAATGAGGCCCTGTTACCAGAAGATGGAGCTGTCTTTCAGCAAACAACAGAAGTCTGGTACATTGTTTAGATTTGTTCTGCTATATTATCAATATGCCACCCGTCTTACAGGAAACAACACCATGACAGAAGTGCAGGAATAAAAAGAATTGTGAATTGTGGGTTTGTGCTCTTGAATCCAGGCTTGACAAACTTAATGTCAGGTGGTATTTTAATATTCAAGATAAGCAGGCCACAATAATTCAATGTTAAAAAGAAAAAGGAGGATAAAAAAGAATGTTAACACCTGAAATGACATAGTGATGTGAAACAGCAATCAGAAAATGAACAGTGAAATTTAAAATCCTGACATGGAAGATAAAAAAGCTTACATGTTAATGCTCAAATTAAAAGCTTAAACACAAAAGCTTAAACTGCAATTTGTAATTGAAAAAGGAAATGACAATAAATAGAAGATATAAAGCTATCTATTGCTTTATCACTTTCCTCTTTGAATTTACAATTTTCCCATTCTCAATATGAATTTGTAATTTCAAGATTGAACTAATTATTCTTTTTCCTTTTTCTTTTTGAAATTTGAGTCATGAAATATGTTTTTTTTTTTTGTTTTTTTTTTTTGCAATTTTCTCCTAAATTTCCTATTTAAATTCAATTAGTCTTAAATCCATACAGATTACCTAGCAGTGTGAAAATACGTAAACTTACTCCTACCACGCATCAGTCGTGCCTGCTCCATCCTCCTCTCAAGTTCAGAGAGAGCTGTGGGTGGAGAACTCTTATCAGGTTAACTGTTGTTCAGGAGAGTATAAATATTGGAAAAACTGTGAAGGTCAGTACAAACAGGCACACAACCAAGGTGAGGTGCGAAAAGAACTCAACAGGTGTCAAGTTTGGTCTGGTGAATGTGTTAGCAGAACAGTGGATAGACTAACACCAAGTTCAATCATCTCTAAATAATGGCTTTCTTAGACCAGTTATTAAGCATGTGGAGTTAACTGTTCACTTTCTCTGTTGCTAATTTGTCAGAACACAGCTCTGGAGCCATGGCAATGTTTGGAAAGGTTTTGGAGCCAGTGGGCTACATGCAAACTGTGAGGTGAGTTTTCCCTTTCAACATGTCAAACATATGCCAGATTGTACAAATGCATCTGAATATCTCACGGGCTGCTAAAACAATATATCTTCCAGTTCCATCTCCACCCCACATCTGCTTAATTTACTACATGTGAAAGATTTTTATTAAGTGAATCAGGAGTGTGTGTGTGTGTGTGTGTGTGTGTGTGTGTGTGTGTGTGTGTGTGTGTGTGTGTGTGTGTGTTTGTCTGTGTGTGTGTGTGGTGCTCAGGGTCCTGGTCCAGGGGATATGCTCTTATTTGGGTGGCAGCGCCACAGCAGAGGAAACTGAGGTGGCCAAGAAGAACCTGGACCACATTGATAAAGAGCTGGGAGAAACGGGTCACGGACTGCTGGACAACCAGGAGGTCCACCAGCTGGAGGACGACCTGACGGTGGTCTACTACCAGCTGGGCACAGCGGTGAGGAAACTGTCCCTGGATGTGCAGTTATAGTATGTTTATTGGGGCCAACTTCTTGTCTCTGTGTTTTGGAGGTATATCAGTTTAGTAAGCGGTGAGCCCAAATTTCAAACTGTAAGAGTGTCAGACCTACAGCGTAGAGAATATACAGCTCATGTAACTGCAGCTCTGGCTTTGGTTGTTTCATAAGCGTGGTCAAGGGCTCTTAAGGTGGAGCTGTCCTTGAAGAGCAACGAGTGCTCTGCCAATTTTCCTTAACTGATGAATGCCTGTGACTGAACTCATCATGCTAAGCATATTATATAAATGTCAATATGTGACCAGATGTATGATTGAAACATCTGTTTAGTTCTATCAGACTTAGTATTAACAGGCTTAGGCTTTTTATTTTCTGAGTAATTATTTCAAAATGTGAATAGGAACTGCTGTCCTGTCACTCAGTGTTTATTGGTATGAATCTCTTAAATACAACAGCCATTTCATCTGATATATTTGGAACTTGAAAAATTCATGTTTAGCATTTTAGTGAAGGAACTTCTGTTTAGATTAAATTAATTGGAGTGAAAAGAAACCAGTGTAAGTTTCAGTGTAGGTTCTTTCTGGAGTGAGATGTCTGAAACAAAATGTGACTTAGATGGTGACAGCAAAAAATGTCTACAAAGACACACAAAAAGACCAAAGAGAGGCACAAAATGACTACAAAGAGACCACAAACAATTGCAAAGAGACGTTAAATGGCCACAAACATCTGCAAAAAGACCACAGAGAGACACAAAAAGAGAGGTGCAAAATCCCAATAAAGAGATACAAAACCACCACAAAGAGACACAAAATAACCACAGGGAGATGCAAAATTTCCACAAACAGATGCAAAATATGCACAGTGTTGCAAACTGATCATAAAGACATGAAGACCAAAGCTGAGATCCAAAATGACTACAGAGATACAAGATGACCACATATGCAAAAACACCACAGACAGATACAAAACAAGCCCAAATACATCAAAAAACACCACAATGAGACACAAAATGACCACAAACAGATGCAAAATGATCACATAGAGTTGCAAAAAGCCCAAAGCTGAGATGCAAAATGACTACAGAGACACAAGATGACCACAAAGAGACACAAAACAACCACAAACAGATGCAAAATGACCACAGAAAGATGTAAAACAACTACAAAGAGATGCAGTTTAATAATGTAGTTTAATAATGCCTTATTTACTGAATCTTAAATATTTATTTTTTACTTATTTTACTGACGGGCCTCTTTTCTTTGAATCTGTGCCCCTTGACCTCTTTATTTTAACCCCTGCTTGTTTCAGGTAAGGGCCCAGTCAGACTTCACCAAAAAGGAAACAGAGGTGTTCCTGCAGTACATGCAGGACTACCGGCTGGAGAGGCAGCTGACAGCCCTCTACAACCGTCTGATGGGAGTGTCGGCACTGACGGACCAGCCCACGCTGCTGGAGGAGCTCATACTGAGCTGCAAGCCCAAACGCTGGGAGCTGAGGGAGTTCTACTTCAAGGTTTGTGAAGGTGGGGGGGTCTTTGTCTTCAACTCATCTCCCTTCAGGGCTCCTTAAAGTTTAATGTCCTGTCATTGTACAAGTCATTATACAGGGGCACACCCCCCTGAGAGGAGACACACACACACACACACACACACACACACACACACACACACACACACAGAGGAAGAAAAATGACAAAGAACATTCACATAAATAATTCTTAAAACTGGAAGTGCAACTGATCTGTCATCAGTATGTATTCTTCATTACATCAGATCTGAAAATTAAGAGGCTGTTTCAGATGGCACTTCATCAAAATGATGCAAATATACTCAATCTCCCTGTGGAGAAATTTCTAAGATGTAAAAAAGCACAACTGAACAGGATTAAATATTCAGTTTCCAGACCAAGAAGATACATTTGACAGAAAAAAAATGGAGCTCCTGTGGGGAATGAAGCATGCTGCATCGACCCTCTTGCTACGAAAATATACTGAATATTTAATTCAGCAGAGCTGTGACCTTCTGTTGTCTTTCTTATGAGCTGAGTTGGCAAATTTCCTTTTGCCTGCACTGTGGGTATGGGAGCAAACATGTTTTATCTACTGAAAGGAGCAAGAACAGAGTGCTGCGATGGCGTTAAACTTAGAATTAAAAGAGGAATTTCAAAGCCTGAATACTGAATTCTGTGAGAAACAACATGACATGACTGTGGTGTCACTAAAATGCCATGAGTTCAAGAGCCACTAAAGCCAGTGTGAGTGCACATATTTTCCTTTCCGGGTTGATCAAATGAAGCTTTCTCTCCTGTTTCTTATGTTAAAAAAAAAAACAATTTCATGAAATCATGTGTCCGTTTGTCCATCTGTCCTCCTGCCCTCCAGCAAGACACACATAATGACCGTCCAGTGTGAGAGGAAATGGACCTTAACAGACACTGCAGCAGTTCCAGGCTTGTCCATGATATAAAAGTGATCATGTTATCATCTTTTAAACATATCTGTGGACATGACCGAGGTTGGACCAGTATCTACGGCAGTAAAGGGGCAGTTCAAAGAATAAGCAAAATGCTTGTCCATACAAGACAGCTGCTGCTGTCACTTTTGTGAGGACAGACAGGGTTTTCATCCTAGAAACTCAAATCACTCCAGAGTTCACTTATCAAGGGGCTTTAGGGTGTGAGGGAGCCAGCCTCAGTGGATTAGCCTTAATGCTGAAGTAATTTCTGCTTGAAATTGTTGCTGGACGAGTGATTTGTTTGTGTAATGCTCCGTTCAAGGCGCTGCAACCTGATCTGCATAAATGCAGTGAGTAAAATAAAAGTCCAATGCTTTCACTGAAGCAGATAATTGCTAAATATGCCCTCACTGTGCAGTCATAGTCATAGTGAAATTAAGAAATAAACAATTTGATAGAACCAAACTGACTTTAGTCTGTGTAATGAACCGAGAAATCTAGTGCACAGCAGTAGGATTTACTGAGAGAGAAGGACAACTACATATGTAACCCTATCCGGGAATCAAAGTCACCACTGCAAGTCATGTGTTCAGACTGGAGAACCTTGTTACACAAAGGAACCACAGCTATGTTTCTTTAACCTTGAGGACCTTATCACGTATAAACATGTTGTAAGTGATAAGTTTGTGTCATACTCAGATTTTCCCTCCTGCTCACACCAACACATGCATGTCTTATTTTGTAAATCAGACAAAATCCACATACAATAGGATAAAAATACATTAGTAAAATAACCGTGCACTCGTTCATTTTCGTAACTTAAATCGACGGTATTGTCAACCTAAGATATGCAGGCAGTGACAGGCTCTGTGCACTAACCTTGGAAAACCTTGCATATCCCTCCTTCCAAAGAGTTTGTGACATCTGCGTGGTTTATTTTGAGGCAGAAGAGGAGCTTGGACAGACTCACGGCGCCAAGTGGTGGCTTCAGTTTAAGACAATGAGCCAAATTTGTCAAAACTGGCCTCTGTTCTGCTGTAACGATGAGATTTGGAAACACTTCTATGTTCAGTATAGTCGGCAAAAATCCCAGATGGGTTGGTGTACTGCTAAAGACAATAAAGTGTCATAAATAACTCATTCAAGCTAGGCGAGGCATGACGTTGACATTAACTACCCTGGTTTTCTCAGCTGAAATTAGTCTTAACATGCACAAGAGCTCTCAACTGAACTGTCAAGCACAGCTGGCACTGTTTGAACAACATGTGATAAAACATCAAATCTGGTACACACATGCTCTAAACTATTGCTGACCACAGTTTCAATGCTCATGCTTTCCTCTTTTCCTCCTGTTCTCAACAGGTGAACTTTGTCCTGGGCACTGGTCTGCTGTGCCTCTTCACTCAGGCTTCTCTGACAGGCAGAGACCAGGCTCTACTGATGAAGACCTGGTCTGACCGCATGGGTGCCCTCTACAGGAAGATGAAGAACACAGGAAGCCGCTGCTTAGGCTACTTTCTTGAGCAAGCAGAGGTGGACATACGGCAGCAGCTCCACGAGGCCGTACAGAGCCGTGCACCCCCTGAGGAGGCGGCGGCGAACATCCTGAAGACCCTGGAGAAGAACTACGATTGGCTGCGTTGGGCAGTGATGCTCCACCCTGCTGTGGGACCCGTGGAGGATGAGAAGGACAACGAGACGCAGGAGGAAAAGGAAGAAGTGCCGGTAGAACAGCAGTCCAACAATCTCCTTTCTGTGGCGTCTGACCCGCCAGTTCCCCATGTGATGGCGTGCTACCGTGACACACCCACTTCGCTGGACAAGAGCCGCATCCACCAGCTCATCGTGGACCTGGAGTGGAAGATCCCCAACCCGCCACCTGAGGTGTATGCCTCCATCGAGGAAGACCCGGGCAGGGCGCGGCGTTACCTGGCCTCACGCATGCTGCAGAAGCTGCAGGAGGGCCTGGGATCTGGCGTGGCTGTCCACGTGGTGCCGGGCAGGATGGAGATGAAGTGCAACTTCCCTCCAGCCTCCTACTACCTCTATGAGTACAAACACCGGCTGGCCTCAGGCACTGTGTGCGTGTTTGGATAAAAGCGAAAGGGAGAGAAAACAAGCTGCTGTTCTCACACAGATGTTTCAGAGTCATACTGCAGTATTGGTTTTATTGTTGTTGCTTTCACAGTGGCATTAACATGTCTTGTGTTATATTACTTCCAAATAAATGTCATTTTAGAGGAAAAGAAAAATCACATACACAAGTTTTTACCTTTCTTTAAAGCAACATTCCAGTTTTATTACAACTTGGGTCTTATTTAAGCCATCAATGGAGTAGTGATAACATGGATACATGGGTGGTAGTGTCAGCTGGTCGGACAGTCGGCCCTCCAGTTTGGTCCAGTTTGAAATGTCAACAATGGATGAATTCACAGTCCGCAGAGGATGATCTATACTGACTTTGGTGATCCTCTCATCAATACTTTGGTTTATGACTAAATACCTGCAAAACAAACATTCCCATCAGCTTGTACAGATGTGCAAATGTTAGTATGCTAACACCTGCCTCATAGAGCTGCTAGCATGGCGCTCAAAGTATAGTGATTGCTGAGATCTGGGAACAGGGTGACTTAGCTACGGCAAACCAGGAAGAAACACAAGAAGTTAGACAATCAGACAGGTGGTGACATTTTCCAAAACAAAACAACAAGTATAAAGCCCAAGTTGTATGAAACCAGAATTTCCCTTCCAGGCTTGCTGCATCTTTCTTGTTTTTTCAGTGAGATATTCAAACATCAGTGCTGCATCGCAAGATCAACAAGGAAGCAGCCATCAAACGTTTGACTCGTCTTTCCTGTTAAGGTTTATTGCTGATAACTGATGGATCAGAAGACACAATAATTCCCAGTCAGTGAACATAGTCAATGCTCTAAAACCGTCCATCTCATCAAAGTACAAGTGTGCATCTTGTATCCCCATGAGGAATCAGCTGCAGTCTTAGTGTCCATCACATCGCTATATAAAATGTCCTGGAAATATCCATGTGTCCATCCTTTTCATACAGTGAAAAAGTCCAAGTACTGTTCTTGGTCTTACACAAGTCCACCATCAGAGTTGAGCTCAACCATTTTTTCTAAGTCCTTCTTGACATCTGGGAAACCCTCCAGCGTCTCCTGAAAGTCGTCCCAGGACAGAGAGAAGCACTGGCAGTCGGTCAGTGCCTTCACTGTGGCCAGATGTTTGCCTTTGGTCAGCATGCATGTCTCTGTTGTACACACAGAGGGAACCACAAAAGCGTGGTTAATGAGCGAGTAAACCCTAATGACGGGGATGAGATCTGACAATTAATCCTAAATTAAATAACCAGACATAGCAGAGTTGTTTTGGGAAGCAGGCTTAAAACTAAACGCTGCTGAGGTTTGCTGCCAAAAAGATTAGGACCTGTTCCCACTTAAAGCCTGAGAATTAAATAAATCCTCTAAATTGGAAAAGATAGATTCATTCAGTTTGGTTTGACAGTGACTTGCTCACCAGTGCAAAAAACACAGAAGCTTGCAGACGTGTCCAGCATGTGTGTGTATGTATGATGTAAAAAAGCAATGAATGCTGAGCAATGAAAAATCAATACAATGTGATATAATAAGAAATCTATGAAAATGTCAAAACCGCCACCAGAATGGATCAAAACATCTCCCACATACAAACAGTGGAGATTAGCTGCATTGTTAATACTCAAATCAATACAACCTCTGGTGGTATCCAGCCATGCAGATACTTCTGGTTATATTTTGTCAGAGTCATCTTATTTTTCCCACTGTTTTCCAATGCAGTGGTGGGGAATGGAATTTTGTTTGTGGTTCTCACAGCACCAAAAATAACAACAGCAAAATCTTTTCCCGGAAACATTACCCCTGCTACTGTAGTAATAATAATCCACTGAACAAGCTGTCAGTGTTTTCATAGTTGCTCCTTCTTCTCCATCAAAAGTTCCAGTGAAAGCCATTCACAGCAGTACTTAGAAGTGCAGAACTGCTTTCATGACACAGAAAATTGACAGATTTTTAAATGGAGTTTGCCATGACTTCTGTCAGAGACACAGCAGCTCTCCAATCTGCTAGCCCTGTAAAATGCAACCACTGTCGACACCTAAATGGTTTTGCAACTTGGATAACTAATTTTAATTCACTCCAGTATAGAAGACCATCTGATGGTCTGATAGCAGAAAAAGCCAGAGTGGACTTTAGGTCACGACTTTTTTTTTGTACTTAATTCAAACTTAAACCTCCAGTGAGCTGATCCAATGAGTTTTTATCTGCAGCATATATTTGATAGTACAAAATATTACTGTGATACTGCTTAATAAAAATGTTTCTAATACATAATATACCTGAATGGACACAATGGAAGCTCACAATGTAAAGACAAATTAGCTTGTGGCACTTTTAATTGTTTTCCTTCATGTCTAACATTATGTAATACTTAAACAGCATTCTCGTGTACTTACTGTACTTTTGCTTTAGGTGATACAGATGTTACTAAGAGTTTTTTAAATGAAGTGGCCATGAGCTAATAATTGGATTTCATCTTGTGGGTTAGGGTTAGGGTTAGGTTGTTAGACAAGAAGTAAAACACATTACGCCATCTTACTTTATCTACAGTGAATCATTTGTGAATTTCCCAGATGTTCTTTCACTTCCATCTCCTCCTCCTGAATCATGTTCCAGATTTTCACTAACTAAGGAAATCCAACTCACCTCCAAAAAAGTCTCCGTCACACAGTTCTCTCTCGTAGGAATCAGTCTCCATGAGGACCTGACCGTGGTCGATGAAGAACATGCGGTCCCCCGGGACATTCTGTCGGATGATGGCGTCTCCCTCCAGGAAAACCTCGTACTCCAGTTTAAAGAGGAGGGCGTTAATAAAGTTTTCATCTCTGTTCTGAAATATTGGCACGTTTCGTAATAAGCGGCTGCACATCACTGTCAGGATTTGCTGAAAAATAAATAAAAATATCATGTTACAAATATGAGAAAAGAAAGGAAACATATAAGATGATAACAAATCATATAGCCTCAAAAAATAAATAAATAAATAAAAAGAATCAGCTGCACCTCTTTGAGTGCTGAGGACACGGTGTCCATGACGTCCTTCTCATGAAACCACTTCCCTCCGTAGCGAGCCTGGTAGTAGTTGCTGATACGAAGCTGCAGCTCTGGTGGGAGTTTCATGAAGGCCATGTAGTGCTCCAAACGGCTCATCTGTGGAGAGGCAGAGTGTTTTCAGGATCAACAACATTCATTACTGTTCGAGATGTGGAATTTGTCCTCTGGTAGAGGACAGACCATGTAATGAAAAAAAAAAAAAAATCCTCAGCAGGCATAAAATGAATAAATGCACACTTGCTATTGTTCTCAGTGGCTGCAGGCAGCTACAGGGGTTAAAGGGTCATTACTTCATAACTTCATGAGCCAACACCAAAACACTTTCCATTTCCCAGCATCCATACTCTGAAGAGATATTAAAATCTCCAGAGTGATGTGTGATTCACAGTGGTGGCATGCAGCGTCCAGAGGTACAATTACAGTGAGAGTTGCTTGCTTTAATGAGGGTAAAAATTCTGTTTGATAAGTAGGATCATTCTACAATATAATTAGGATTTTCTGACACCTGTTTTCCGACATGCCACTAAATTTCATACCAAAGACTCAACATGGGGACATGATTATTTTAATGAACATGCAATGAAATAAGCAAATGTGATGAAATATATCAATAATAAATTAGTTTTCTCCTGAGATCAGATTAAAGCAATTTAAATGTAAATCTAATGACAGCTCATTACTTATATCTGTTCCACTGAGTATAGTAACTTGTTTAGAACTGAGCTGTATTTTCTGAGGAAGGATAGTGTCACCCATGAGGACCTTGCTCTTGTACTCTTTGGCCGCTGGGTCGATGTTGGCGATCATGGTTGTAGCGTTGGCCACGAGGACGGTGTACATCAGACAACCGGACACCATGCTGACCATGACGATCCACATTTCAACATAATCTAGAGAATGAGACACAGACACCAGCTCGATTAGCGGGAAATGGTAGGTCGGTATTCATAATATATCTGTGCTTGTTTTAGTGGTGGATACAGAAAATCTACAATTCTTACTTGTTGGTGCGTCCATGGAGCCATAAGAAAGAGCAATCATCTGAGAAAGAGCTCGGAAAACTCCCCAAGAGTACTTCACTATCACTGTGGCATTCTGGAAGAAATGTTTTCATCATTAGTGACGATTTTTGTAGATCTGACCTTCACTCAGATCTTCACATGAATTAAAACTACGACATGTGATAGAGATGTCTAAAGCACCACCAGCTGTTTAATGGGTACACTACAGGTGGTTCATTAGATTAGATTCAACTTTATTGTCATTGTCAGAGTGCAGCACAGAGACAACGAAATGCAGTTTAGCATCTAACCAGAAGTGTAAATAGTCATAATATCCAAAAATATAAATACATACAGGTAGTGCAATTGGCATGAGGTATTAACAGTATGAGGTATGTGCAGGTAGTGCAAGTAATTTCTATGAAACCAACATGTGCAACATGGTATGTAAACAGGTGACATGTGCAACAGGTAGTAAGTGGCAATGCAGTAAAAAGTAAAAAGTATAAGTGAACAGATGAGGTACACAGTGTATATAAAATATAAAGTATAGAGTGACATAAAGAGATTCATTTCCACATTATAGGTTTTTACCCTCAATATTGCATCAAGCCTGTGGTGGAAGCTGGATCTAAGAAAGTACTTTCTTTTTTTTTTTTTTGCTTGAGAATGAATTTTTATTTGTCTGTTGTGAAATTAGCTTCACCATCAGGTTTTCTTTCCGGACCCAACAGTCAGTGGGAAACTCCTCCAGCATGGGGACAAAGTACTGGATGCAGCCGTTCCAGTGACACAGCAGGAAAATCATCATGAACAGAGACAAGATGCGGAAGAACAGGCGCACCACCTCCAAGTTTGCATTTGACACCTGCCAAGCAGAGATGACAAGAGAACGTGTGATTTCATGGCAGTTTGCCAGCAATCAGACACACTGCAGGATGCTCTGGTAGCTTGGTTGAGATGTGTCATATTATGGCAGCTTACTGGATTTCAGCCTGCTCTAGAATAGGCCACCTCTCCAAGGTACTTTATATAAACATTAGAATGGTACATTACATGAACATTAAACTATCTCTTGTATTTAGGACAGCAGGTTAACATGTTTTCTCACTGGCTAAGACTCATTTTTTCAATTTACGTCCCACTAGGAATAAAAAAAACAAAATGCAACAATATTAATATATGTTTTTTAGACTTTAAGTTCTTGTAAAAAGTAGGAAGTTAGGCACCTTAAAGCATCATTCTGGTTTTTAACAATTTGGGTCTTATTTTCATAGTTTTGGTCATCATTTATGATAACATCATATTCAGCCAAAGTGGATCCGGGAACATGATGACATCAGTACAACAAAGTCAAATGAGGCAACAAACACCAGCTCTTTACAGGCTGTGAATAAGCCAACAGTTTAGTCAAATTATCTAAACCACTTCATTTGTAGGTAAAACTAAATGTGAGTGCACCTGAAATAATTGTTATAATCAATGATTGTGCAGAAAAACTGTGCACATAACACCAAAAGTACAGCTGGTTGAACTGACAGATGGACATTTTCAATGGACAGCGCTTCTTGCCCTGTTGTGCTGAAATCCTTTTTAGCCATATTTTTGTGTTTCCATATCAAAGCAAGTAACTGTGAGTACAGAGTACAACAATCTTATTATTGATTGGAATGAAAAAGGGACCCAGGTCATTATGAACCAAAATTATCCTTTAAGAACAACATTGCTGATCTAACTTAATCTAACAGCAAGGCCAAGGTGACTGTGATGGCTGGACCATGTGATTCGAATGGAGGCAGCTTGTGTCCCATAGGTTGCGCTAAGATGGACTCAAGGCAAAAGAAAACCTGGAAGAGCAAAAATGACCTGGCACTGAACTGCGATGGACGAGCTAGCCAAGATTAACTTGACTTGGGGGGAGGCCAAACACAGGGAACGATGTAGGGGACTCGCTGTGACTTTATGTCCCACAAGGGACGGGGAGAATTATTTTAGTAAACAGAACATCCAGTAACCACCACTACACTAAAACAAACACCAGAAATCATTATATCAGCCACCTGTAGCCAATTAAAGGCTTGGAGTTACACACAAATCCCAGACCACATAAATTATTCAGTATCAAGATTTGTTTCAAGATACATTGCTTCATCATGAGATTACAATGGACATCATCAAAGTAGGTTTAAAGTGTCCTTTAAACTTTTAACAGACTTTCTGCTGTTTGAGCCCAGTGTTTGAGTATGTCTAATTAGAAAAAGGCTAAATCTGTTAAAAATCAGAAAATGACACAAATGCATTGCTGATCATGAAGCAGTGTGTCAGCTCTTGTTTTCCAAATGACATTGTGAGGATTCAAAGTCAGATTTGTCACCAGAGCCTGGTCTGTTAGGGTATCGGTGGGTAGGAGACAGGTCAACTGAATTTCAAAGGTGAGCCTTAAAGACGGCCTGGTGCTTGAACTTACTTTCTCAACTTCATTGAAGAACCTGACCAGCCTGGACACTCGGGCCAGCCTGATCAGGCTGAGGATCCGCACGAACATCAGTATCCTCATCATCTTGTTGGTCTTGGAGGGATTGTCATCGTTGTGGTACTGTAAATCCTGGGATAACAAAACACAGATGCTCAATTATCAACAGTATGTTTCTTGTTTAATTTAATACATTTCATGAATCGGATCTTTTTCAAATAAACGTGGGTGTTTCCCTCAGTGGTTATTGTCTGTGAAACACTGTCTTCCTGCTCTGAGTGTTACATAAGTTTCTAATTATAAGTCATGAACAAATAATGTGAACCTAAGTGCACAACTGTTTTGTGACCTGACGAATACTGCAGCACATTGTTTGCTGTTCGCTGCTTCAACAGTCTGTTCATTATTACCGCAAACAGCAGTATGTAGCCGATTGGGAAAGCAGCTATAACGTCCGGAATGAACCACGTCCTCAGGTAACTGACTCGGATCCGCTTGATATCCAGAATAGCTTCCTGTGAAAAAGAACGGAGCAGCAGATAGAGCAGATGGATGAAGATGCTGCGCAGCATGTGCCACGATCACATGTATAATTTAACACTTGAACAGAACCAATATTTTGGGAGTTTGTCCAAAATTAAGGGAGACAGTGGTGTCGGATGTGATTAACCGTGTGTTCAAAGGAAATCAAGATTAATTTGACAGCGTCTGTGAATTGTTGCCGAAGCAAATACATGAATATTTCAAACAGGGAGAAACCAGCTGAGGATAAATCCCAAAACCAGATGTTTGAGCGTTCCAGAGTAAACACCATGCACAGGAATAACACCACAGCTGGGCCATTTGTGATTGGCAAGATTGAAGTCACAAAGCATGAGCAGATGAAAACAAACAGGATATAGTCTGCATAATACGTAATTGGAAATGTTATACTTCTCATTCGTCCAATACATCATGATCCCTGTTATAAAATCAAACAGCAGGTGCCAATTTTGCCCGTGTCCAGGAGCTGGGGGAGGGAGGGTTGTTAATCTAGCCTTTCGTGTATTGCGTAGATTACAGATGGGGCAGAGATGGATTGTATGTGCGTGTGTGCGCAGGGATTATGGTCTTCCAGATTGTGTCTGAAAATAGAGTACAGCCACTCTCACCTCGCCGTCCTCTGTTATGATGCCCATTCGGAAATTGAGAGCCACATCTATTAGGAACAGCGTGTCTGAAAACACGTTAAATCCTTCCCATGCCAGTCCGCTGTTTCCGTCCAGAAACGCTATCTCCATGGGAATCCCAATCAGGTTCAGAAATGTGATGGCCATCATGCACATGATGTAGTAACTCCTACAGGACCACAAAACATATGTGAGCATGTGTGACTTTGCAGTGAGTCTTGGACATTGCTTTCTGCGCAGGTTTGTGCCGGACGGTCTCAGTTTATTCCCCCTGAGGACTCATTAGACAGTCATGCTGCAGCTGGTAAGGCAAGCTGATTTATGCACACTAAATACTCTGATACTGTAACTGCACATCTTCTCGGCCAGGACTCGATTGCCGGGCTCAAATAACTCTGCTCTCTGATCCCAATTGTTTCATTCGTCTCTGTTTTCACTCCATCTGATCACATTACAAACTAATAACAGCCATACTGCAGGGATAATGCAGAACCAGCCATCTGTGAAAACATGTTCCTTAAAGAAAACATTTGATCCATGTGCTTTTTCCTTCCAGTCCTCTGTCATGACCTTACAAATCTTAGAGTTTACTTGTTTTGCTTTAATGTTTACATAGTCTTTACATTTCATGTTAATTATACTGTATAATTCAGTTTTTGGATTTTCTAACATGCTTTCAGAAGTGCAACACAAATCATAATCAGTTATTGCATTGTTGACTAATGCTTAATACTAATTAGTGATACAATATGTAGCTAATATGGAGTGAGACTACAACTAACAATTGTATTCATTATTGATTAATTTGTTGATTATTGTATCAATTAATCATTTAGTCTATAAAATGTTAGAAAATATTGAAACCTGCACAACAGAATTCCCAGAAATGAACTTGCTTGTTTTCCCTCCACAACACTCCAAAAGCTAAAAATGTTCTGTTTGCAGCTTAAAAAGACAAAGACAAACAGCACATCTGTTGAGAAGCTGGAACCAGAAAATGTTTGATTTTTTTTTAACCACTATCAAAAGAGTTACAGATGAATCAACTAATCAATTAATCCACTAATTGGTTCAGCACTAAAATGGAGAAAAATAACTGCTTTATTAATCTCCAAAGCAAAATGAAGCAAATAATCACCTTCAAAAACTTAGAGAAACTACACAACTTTTAAAGAAACAACCAGACTGAAAATGGTGGTGTCTCGGCACAGGACTGGCCTGAATCTATCAAACATATTAAATACCTCATGAGGCTAAACGGGTGGATGACAAAGACCCCGCTCTGCAGCTGCCGCATGCACTCCTTCTCCACGGCCGTCTCACTGCCGTACACGTACAGGGACTGCCTGTTCAGCTGCGGCAGAAGCAGGGCTCT
Source organism: Chaetodon auriga (assembly GCF_051107435.1). Classification (NCBI taxonomy): domain Eukaryota; kingdom Metazoa; phylum Chordata; class Actinopteri; order Chaetodontiformes; family Chaetodontidae; genus Chaetodon; species Chaetodon auriga. The sequence goes on from NC_135086.1 coordinate 21,596,768, forward strand.
CCATCCACAGGTGGCTTTGGTGCATCCCACGGTGGGACCTTTTAGTTTCTCCATGGTCCGACTTCGTTCCCCTCTGATCAGCCGAACGCGCAGGCCATCCTCCCTCTGCTGCTGCTGCTGCTGCTGCTGCTTCTTCTGCTCTGGACAAGTGCAGTCTGACTCTACCAGTCCTGACCTCCCCTCTTGGTCACAAGGTAATTTTCCATCAAGGCTCCAAACCTCAGGGCTTATTGAAGCTGTGTGGAGCGAGGCGAGTGGATACCCGCCTTTCGGCTCCCTCCCTCCCTCCCTCCCTCCCTCCGTCTGCCTCTCTCTATTTCTGCCCCCACCCCACCCCTCCACTTCTTTTCTTTTTCTCCCAGCTCATCAACTATTCAGGATCTGTGTCTCATCCCCATATGAATCAAGCCATGTCAAGAGGCTAAGGTCCAGCTCACATTAATACTGAAGACAATGATACGTGTGGGTATGTGTGTGTGCGGCGAGGATCACAATTATTGTCATGTGAACAAGACATCTGGCAGTATGTGCAGGCACAAGTTCGGTCTGGGCCATCTCTACCAGGGATGTAATTAAACACTGAACTGTGTTACCTGATGCTGTACATATGCTCGCAGCTCTGAGCCAGCTCCTGTGTTGTTTGTTTTGCACGCCAGTAACAAAACGGCACAGAAAGCTGAAACATTTCATTTCAAGGATTACAGAAGATTGTATTCAGCTGCATGTTTTTCCATTTTGGAAGGCTGGTAGGATTGCAGCAAAGTATGAAAAATAAAAAAACAGAAATCACAGGCTGCAGCAGCATGGTGGGATTAACTCAGGGGTCATGCCAAGGGGTAAGGTGAAGTACTCTCTGCTTAGTGCATGAGATGTGTTTGATAATGTGAGGGGCGTTTATGAGACTTCTGGGTTTTTTTTTTTTTTCTGTAAACTCTTGTGGTACAGGAAACACTTTAAGTGGTTACATGGAGGAAAGAAGACAATGTTTTCCCACTTATATATAGATCAGTCAGATCTCGGCATCGTTACCGCTCTCTTAGTGGGCTCTCAGACTGACATTTGCTATTCTGCAAAAGAACAAATGCATCTGTGTGGATGGGTCTTCTGCTTTGGTTGCTTCAAAACACATTCGCAGCTTATTGTCGGATGATGCTGCAATGCCATCCCATAAAAGTTTTGGTTTTTTTTCCGGAACACTGCCTCCATTGCTTTGTGTTTTAGACAAGTTGTGTGTTCCAACAAAGGTTTGTTGGGCTGCACAGTACATGGGACTGAGAGGAGAATATTCATTGGCTGTGCAGCAAATGCTGATCAAAGAAAGATAGACAAAGAGTGCTTACACTTCTTCTTTCCAAGACGCTGCCGTAGGCTTCGTTCACACAGAAGCAGGAGGTGGCAGACGGTCAGGACTGTCTTCCTTCAGGGGGCAAATTTCTACAGAGCACACAAAAGCAAAGACTGACTTCAGATAACACTGAGAGAGAAATAAAGGTTATTTCAATGCCACCTGTACATTTTGCATTGATTTTTTTCAAGGTGCCACACTATATGGATTCTAATCCTGTGAAAAGCAAAGTGTGGTTCAAATGGAGGTGCATATCTATCACACGGTACTGAGCAAAAGAACAATATGCTTACTTGCTCATTTATCTAGCACACAGCTGGCCCTCAAACTAGAATAAGTGACTCAGTGTTTCTGCTTACGCACTGCTTTGGTACGGTGACGCACGGTCGACCCAGTGGACATGTGAAAGCAAACACATACCTTCCGTACTGTAGGACCGAAACTGAACATTTTTCATAACACAGAACTCCCATGCGACTGTGGTATATATTCTACCCACCAGCAGCTATATTTCACAGCACAGACTATGATGTCTGCCGGAGATGCTGTGTTTAGTACGCACTTGTTCATGTACACATTTTTGATACTTCACGGAAACACACGACAGCATCGTGCTCAAACAATTAGCCAACTCATTGATAAGTCAATTAACAAAAAATATAAAGCAATTTTGACAATAAATTCATTATTTATTTCTAAATCAAGCAAAAATGTAAAACAAAGCCTGGTGAGAATTGCGCTGCTTTTCTCTGTTTTATATCACAAACTGAATTAACCTGAACATATTAATCAGCACTGAAAATAATATGTATTCAACTTCCATGATTATGAAATATTGACTTACTGTATAGTACTTCTCCACTGACTAAGACAGAAGGTAATAAACTAATCAACATGGCTCTTCAGATTTTCGTTAATACTTTCCCCACAGCATGCACACCAAATGTGGTGAAATGAACCTAAACTAGGAGGCTTAACATATGTTTCATCATTCATCACTTTGAACTTTAACGTCTAACCTGTGGTGGAAGAAATACTCAAATCCATCATTTAATTTATTAATGATCATTTAGGCCTCAAATTTGAAAGGAAGCCATGTGAGAAGTTACATAATAACAGATAATGAAGGAAACCTGACAGGCCGTTTTTGTCAAAGGTCACAAGTCTGAAAAGTTGAGAACTTCTGGTTACATTTCTAACAATGTATCATACTGAATGTGCCAACCATATGTGAAATCTTAACATGCTAAGTAACTATAGCACCATGGGTACACACTACACGTATAACTATAATTATCCTGCAAACTGTGCTGAAGGCCAGCAGGGAGGAGAGCGGCATTCAGTCCCAGTTCATCTGGCAGGTTAAGAAAGGTTTATATTATGATACATGAATAATGGTGCAGCAGCAGCAACTTCATCACTTTTGAGCCGCTGAATGATGAATTTTCATTGTATAAATTTTTTAATAGGTCAGGACACATTTGTGACTCTGTGTGTGTGTGTGTGTGTGTGTGTGTGTGTGTACTGGCTGCTGGGTAGGAGCTGAAGGCAGCCTTGAATAGATGCATCAGAAACACTGGAGCTGACAGTCTCATACTGTATTTTCTAAAATGATGCAAATGAACCATGGTCCTTGACTTTTTTAAACCGTCAGCCAAAAACAAACAAACAAATGCCAATTTTTTATTTTGACGTTCAATACTGTGAACCTGTGATTACCTATACCTGTGATTCATTTCTAAAATTAAAATTATTTTGTCTCCAGTTAGTAGTTTCACTGCAGTTCTTTTATGGTAATTGCTGATAGTGTGTAATATCAAACTTTTGTTAAATAAGTACACTTCCTTGTTCCTGTGTGCTTGTACTTGTAGAAAACTTACCACCTCTCACACAAAGTAAGGTTACTTTTGTTAAAAGTTTTGGCCAGTCTATTTTGTGTAATAAATATCATTTTTCAAATAACATAAAACCAATTAGGAAATCTTGGTTTGGTATTAATTGGTTAATTGGAATAGGGAACTGCATCCTTTGTACATTGGACACGACTGTGTGAACAATAATGTCAACGTTCAATTTGAGAGAGTTTCATATGATGTTAGCCACCACATTAAGGTCAACAAGCCTTACTCGCTAGCTTTGACATTCAAACTGTGTCGAGTCTACAAAATGATGTCCCTAGTGATAGATGCTCTGGTCTGTCGTGCTAACGCCTTAGCATGTTCCTACACGACCTTTCATACAAAATACTACACATCCCAGAAGTCTCTGCGGCGCTTGTAATCACGTGAGTTTGTATAAAAAGAACACGTGAGCTTACCCTCCTCATGCTGGTTTCATTTTGAAGGTGAAAACTCCATAAGCGTGCGCCGACAGCCTCCATCCAAGTAAGTTATGTAACCTAGCTTAGCCGCTGTGTTAGTCCGCGTGTTTTTGAAGTAGCTTCGTTTTTTTTTGTTAATTTAATCGTGGCATTCTTTTGCCATGACATAGGTAACGGGGACGTTTGTGTGTCGCCATCGTTTTCACTGTTCGCCATCGTTAACGTTAGCTAACTTGTAAGCAGGCGCGAGCGTTATACAACACCTGCGAACTGTTAGCTAAAGCTAGGGAACAACAACTCAGCCGAGCACGTCGTGGCTCTGTTCAGGTTTGTTCCGGAGCTTTAAAATGACAAATACTCGTATTTCTAAAATGTAACTGTCGTCCTGTCAGTGACCCGTGGTGTGTGCCGACCAGTCGATATGCTAATCATAACTAATGTTACATCAGCTCACCCCCCGTCAGTGTCACTGCATGACTCAGGTCATCGAGATAACATACACATGAGGGAAGCGTTAGCTACAGCAATAAAGATGAGTCCAGTGAGACACAACCAGGCCAATTAAAGTTACTCAGAACATTCATACAGGTGATTTTTAGGTAATTGTTCTTCCTCTTCAGGAAGAACAAGTATGTTTGATTGTTTCATCTTTACTATCTTGATTTCTACGTTTTTACTGCTGTTGGCTCTATATTTGTTAATATTTTTCACAGCAGACATTCTCACTTGACACTCTAGGAAAGGTGTTGCTAATAACATTAATTGATGGATCTGTTTTGCTTAAGTGATTCAGCAAGCTGACAGTGAACCAATTTGCACAACACCAGGATCTAGAAACTTAAGCAACTACATCTAAGGACTTAGCACTTAATTTTTACACCTGTGCATTCCCTTCATGTCAGATTGTCTAATCCCACAGTCCCTGAGAAATGGGCTGATCCAGCGAGATAATTGGAAACATCTGTGAATGGATGAGGGCTTGTCTTGAATTTGGGAAACTTGGTTGAATGCATGCATGCAGCAGCATAGCATGTTCTGATCAAGTATACACCTTTAGTGTTGTCCTGTTAGTGAATGAAATCATCTCATTAATTATCCTTTTCAGCCAGAAGATGTCAACTGTGTGTGCTGCTGGTGTGGATTCTGCTGCTGTGACTGAGGCCACAGAGCAGAAGAAGCCACTGAAGCCTTGCTGTGCTTGTCCAGAGACGAAGAAAGTCAGGGATGCTTGGTACGTACCTGGCCAGAGAGACTGAAACACTTATTGTTGCAAGGGAAAGTATTTATGGATGCCTTGTTTGTCTCCACCAGCATCATTGAAAAGGGAGAGGAACGCTGCACAGACCTAATTGAGGCACATAAAGACTGCATGAGGGCACTTGGATTCAAGATTTAACTTCTCCCTTTCTTTTGTGTGGTAAGTATCAAATCCTGACATCAGGCATGTACACGCTTAAACTAGTGACTTTATATTTGGTGTCCAATTGGCTTGTTTGATGCTGGGAAATAATTTCCTTGTGCAAGGTTGTTTGTATCCCTCAGCTGTTACTGATTCATCCATTGTTGAACCAGAGTTTCTGCAGGTCCTTAAAGGGATAGCTTTATTTTTTGTGGCATTGTATGAGATAATTATCCAGTCCCTGTATATCCTATAGTGGATAGAGGTCAGCATGTCCCAGTTTAAAGAAATGCGATGGAGTACTGGATGCTAAGCAATCCACTGCTGTAGAAAATCTAGAAACCTACTGCCTAAGTAAAGGGCTGTCTGACAGAAAGGTAAAGTGGGAAATATTCTAAATATTGGGTGCACTTAAACTGAAATTTGTTTTAGGTGGATAAAATGTTTTTCTACTGCCCCTGTCCACAGCCTTCTGTTTATATTATGATATTAAGTTATTTCCTTGTGTCATTTGTCCTTAAACATTCATCTGACCTTCAGACCAATGGAAGTCTGATCAGGCCAAATGGCCATTGAAAAGAGATTTGCCCTTTGAGAGAGAGAGAGACACACACACACACACTGTAGATTCATCTTGTTACCTGCAAACTTAAAACTGCAATCACTGGCCCATCAACTCAGACACACTCTGGACCACTGCCAAATATATTCTGACTACCTCAGGCTAATTTGAATTGAGTCACCGGTGTGTAAATGAGCACCTGCCCTTTCTGTGACTTATGTTAATGCCCAACCCCAGATATTTGCAGTTGGGGAGGTATTTGTATTCACCAGGTCGTTCATAGCCTCGGTTTCCTCTTGCTGGGTCAATTGTGTCTCTTGGCTATTGCTGATTTCATCCATTGTTCAGTAACTGCAGTATCGGACGAGAACATCGTGTAATGAGGAGCTGAGAGGGAGGGGTGTGTGTGTGGTGAGGAGGGGGTGGAGCCAAGTGCCTTCTGCGCTTACATGAGTACACATCAAACATGCCTCAAGCCTTGCGGCTCAGTTCATGTTTCAGCAGTTCAAATGGCCTGGCTGTCTGGCATTGCCCTGATATTCACTTGCTCTTGTAAAGGAGAAATCTTTTAGGCAGTAGGCTGGAGGAAATATGAACATAGTGTTAAGGTTATCTGACAGTTTGGTACTGAGATAAATCACAAAGCATGCTTCTGTTTACTGAATATAAAACCAGGTCTCAGCCTCTTTTTTTTTTTTTTTTTTTTTTTTTTAAATGTTACAAAACACTCAAGAGAACTTCAGTATATATCAACTGTTCATGCTCTTTAATATGTTGTCCCAATTTGCTGTTTAAAAATATGAACTCATTGTGTTTTTGTTTCCCTCTCCTGCAGTGTGTTGCTGTGCAAGTGGAAGATGATCCTCGACATTCCCTTCTTTTCCTTATTTATACCTCAGCTGGAGGGGAAATGATGTGATGGTACACATTTTTTAAAGTCTTCAGAATTTGAGAAATATGTGAATATCTAAAATGCTGTCTGAAATTGAATAAAAGTCCTATGCAATAACTCATTGTTGGTTGGTTTCATATTTTTGCTATAGAAGTATTCATGTGTTCATCTTGAGGTTCTCTTCAAGGCTTCCTGTCTGTGAATGGTTGCTTGCCACAGTTGCTGTCCCTGGTATGCACTTAGGCTTAAAAATAACTCCTGCCCCTGCAAAGTCAATACTTGGCATATCTGCGTTCTTCGCCTGTAGTGTCACTCATACTGAAGTATGCCTGGCAGTCAACATCCAGTTTGACACATTCACCAAACTCACTGGAAATGCTAAGCTACAGTAGTTCTGCAGCTGTGTTTAACAGTACCTGGTTCATTTCCTTTTTCCTTGCGGGTTTAGGAACTGATCACCTGTTTTAGTTTTGACATGTTGAGCTTTATTTAAACTTAAACAGCCTTTTGCAAATGGCTTCATAAACTCAGATGTTGAGTCAATATTAAAGTAAGCAATGTGTCACATTTTAAAAATATGTAATAATGGAAAAAATTGAAAATTGCACATGGTTTACGTTGTTACAATTGCACATGATGTAATGGTGTATAAAAGATAAATGTGTAGACTTGATAAAAGATGAATATGTAGTATTGCATGGATGTAATGTCATGATGAAACATGAAAACACAGTAGTGCAGCACTGCATTTTTGTAAAGGTACCCTGTGTTTTCTATTACTTGAAATGATGATTTTAGTTATTGTCATACATACAAATATGCCCAGTCAGCTTGTGTTTGAGACCCCTTGAGTTATATCAGATCCATAAGTGCATATGTTTTCAAGTGATTGTACTAAAATCCCAGAAGAAAGATACCAATTCACATAATATTCAGATTTTCAGACTTTTGTAGCAAACAAAATTCATATTACAGCAGGTGTGAAAAGAAAAGGTTCAGGCTAAATTAAAAAGTCCCTCTTTCCTTTTGCTTTTGAGTTAGTTTAAACTTTTTATCATCCATGCAACAGAATATTTTATGATTTCATGCAGCCAGAACATTTCTGAAGGCCTGAGACGGACTTGTCCCTGTGAGCAGTGGGGGACAGGCTGAGGGGACAGTCGGACATGTGAGGCGGTGGTGGTGGGTGTTTATACCTGAAATCTGACCTGCGCTGTCATCCTACTTATTTCAGTGTCTCTAAATATGCACCAGCTGAGCTGTTCTCCTGAGAGTGGACCGGACTCGTAAAGTTTGGGTGAAGGAAAAACTGTGTTGCGGCTCTGGATGGACCTTTTTCTAATGCGTGTGACAGTCTGTGAGGCTCAGTGTCTCACAGATATTTGTTATAGTCCCTCTCTCCCTCCCGTTTCCTGCCTCTCTCCCTTTCTGTTATGTTAAGTAGCAGGCCTGCTTTCTGTCCACCACTCTTTCCTCCTTGGGTTTCAATTCCAAACATGGTTATCCTTCTAGGGCTCTATCAACGCCCCCCCCCTCCCCACCATCCCTTCTCTTCCAGCTGTTGGCTCCACAGTTCAGGCCGGTGGGTGAGAGAGATAGACAGAAAAGCACAGCAAGAGAAACGACAGGAAGACTCTGAAGGGAAAGACGGTGGGAGAAGCCAGAGGAGAGAGGAAGGGACACATAATGAGAGAAGAAGCCCATTCCAGCTGTGTTTCTATAACAAATAGAGCCGTGAGAACTTCTTCACATTGAAGAATTTTCCACTGCACGCCAAGGGAACAAACATTTGCTTCTGACATTTTTGGTCAGTATTGGCTGTTTATTTTTGATCAAGCTTTTATTCAAACACAACTTGGCATTGTCAGTTTGTCACTTGACGAGTTTCGAACATGAGCACAGACAACTCGACTCTGCTGGACAGCTTGCTCTTTGCACCTCTCTGCGATGGCTGGAGCAACAACACGGAGGGGGCCATCTACCATTTGGGCAACACCTTCCTATTCCTGGGCTACATGGGAGGCAGTGGGGCCTACGGATGCCTCTTCATCTTTGGCTTCCTGACCCCCGCCTTTACCTGCCTGACCCTGTGGGGCTGGATGACCATGTGCGGCCTGGATGTCTTCACATGGAACCTGCTTCTGCTGCTGGCCTGCTTGGTTCAGATCGGCCACCTTCTTTACCGGCTACACCAGGAGGGCATACGAAGTGAGGAGATGACCAGCCTCTACCAGGCGGTCTACCTGCCGCTCGGCGTGCCCGTCCAGGTGTTCAAGGAGATCACAGGCGCCTTTGAGAACAAGGTGGTGGAGCTGAAGGCAGGAGAGACGTACGCTGTGGAGGGCAAGACGCCCATCGACCAGCTCTCCTTTCTGCTGTCTGGGAGGTGGGGAGTGTGTGCGTGTGTGTGTACATCTACACACCTGTACTACATAATGCAAACCACCATCACTAACAGTCTGCACAGAATACAATCAACACACTTGAGTAAGTTAAGCAGCCATACCACAATGTAAAAACCCCTTTTTGCCGTTTGGAGGCAGTGGAAGCACAGTACATCTCACATACAATATTATCACTTTTGATAAGTTGATATGGCTAACGTGTTGGAAAATAGTTGCTTATTTATGTGACCAGCAGACACAGAATAACATTAGTATCTATTTGTAGTCATCTTTATGTTCTTTAAATGAGTGTAATCCAATATTTTAGCTCTATTTTTGGTCTCTACCAACTCTCCCATTTGATGCTGAGCAGGTAATGTACAGTCAGACCAAAACAATGAGCTGAAAGATGCTACAGCACACTGTAAAGCTTCGGGGAAGTCCAGGGTCAGGTGATTGAGTGTTCATCGCTGTGAGCAGTTCCTTTCACATATCGTCATTTGATCCAGTGTTTATATGAAACTGTTGATCACACCTGCAAAGTACCACACCAACAGTGATGTCACAGTGTACCGACACACCCTGTACACTGTGACATCACTGCAACAAGGTGAGGAGTTAAACCACTGGAGGTCAGCAAAAACCTTTTGCTTCTGCAGGTGTTCATTTTGCAGAATGGATGCTTTTAGTGTTTTACATTATGTTGTTGGATTATTACAAACGTGTAAGACAGTCAAGGTAACGCTGATATTACCCACAGATTCTGACTTTCCTCTTTTCTTCATGCATTCTGTTGATAAGGTTATCTTTTGTGAGCGAAGTCCTAATCCAACTAAAGCTGTGAAGAAAAAAGTATATTTTTTCCCTCTGAAATGTAGTGGAGTTGAAGTATGAAGTAGCAGTAAAGTACACATACCTCAAAACTGTACTTTCCACTACTGTTATTGTGTCCTGCAGCAGTTGCTGTGAGTTTTGTGACCAAGAAGGTTCAAGGTCTTTCTTACTGTATCACTTATAATATATACTATTTCATTTTCTGAGCACAGCTAATAGTATGTTGTTGCAGGTTCACTGAATGTCCTACTAAAACAAACGGTGCTCACTCATTTGCAGCACAGGTATACTGTAGTATTTATTGGTTTGAATTCTTCTTGTAGTGAAAACTCACCCATTGTTTTAAAGACATTCTTCTATACTAATGAACTACTGCAGAGCTGGATCCCTATTTCTGTCTCTATCATGCTGCTGGCAGCATGAAACCGTCACAGGAAATGTATCCTCTTCATCCAAACATTCTCAAAGTAGAGCTGCATTTGATTTCACAGTCCTGGAGCCTACACAAGAGAAATGTTGTAAACAGAGTATTTTTGTCCGTGACTCACCAGTGTGCTGTCCCTCTGCACACTGCCAGCTGGTTAAATGATATCTCTGTACTTGAGACAGGAGTGGACGCTGACTGCTCCTCTTACCTTAAATTAAGTGTTGGCCACGCTGTTGGCAGCTTAGAGTGCGAGCCAAATATGCAACAACAAACAAAGAAACAAAAAGCTTTACTTCCCCCCACACTTCCAAAGTGGTGGCTTGTTGGCTGTTTGTCATTTTATGTCACTGTTCATCTTTTTCTCCAGATTTAAATATTAGCATTACTGTTATGTAATCACAACTTTTTAGTGTGTTTCTCCGTAACATCTTACTTAGGGTATTACCGTTAATCAACAGTCTCCTGTTTGGTGTGACTACACTATGCAACCAAAAGTATGTTGACATGCGGATATGTGATTCTTGGGAAAAGCTGTGGCTATTAATCTGCTGCTGTGACAGCCTGTATTCTGCTGGGAGGACTTCACACCAGATGTGGCTGCAGGGATTTGCTCCCTTTCAGCCACAAGAGCATTACTGAGGTGCACTGCTGATGTCGGGCAACATGTTGCTGACAGCTGATGGTTCAGTTCATCCCAAAGGCATTGAAGGGGGTTGAGGTTAGGGCTCTGTGCAGGCCAGTTGAGGTCTTCCACACCAGAATCATAAAACAATTTCTTTATGGACCTGAAATGAAATGTTTGAAATGTTTCCACAGAGTTGGAAGCACACTGTTGTCTAAAATATCATCATATGCTGGAGCATTAAGATTTCCCTTAAGGGGAACTAAGGGACCTAAACCAGAAAAGCAGCTTCAGAGCAAAGGTCAGAGGTGTCCACATACTTTTGGTCATACAGAGCGTGTATAACAAAGTACCAACAGTACAGTGACACTCTTAGCATGGGGCTCTCCAGTGGAAATCCCTACCCATGGCAGTGTAAATGCCGTTCAGGCTTACTAATACTACAACACACTGCAAATAGCTATTAATTAACACCCATTGTTATGAGGAGTCCAAATATAGACTTCTCGTAGTTTTAAACTGCTTTAATGATAGACTCTATACAGTGAACAACCACTCTAATAAGCATTTCTATGAATACAGAATACCAGAGTACAATTTAGATTACATGTGTATACACGTATCAGTCTATAGGGACTTATAATTAGACTTTGAATTAAATGTCCTTGTTGTGTCCTTTGTAAGTGTCAGTCCTACCTTAGAATTAGCTGCTGTCCTGCAGAACAAAGACACACAAAGACGTGCATGTGACAGTAAAGCCTGGAAGAGTTTAGCTTTTCGAGAATGATTTCCTGGAGGACACCTCCATTTCTTTCTGTAGACGTCAGGTGATTGACATGAAGCAGATCGTCTGCAGCGCTGACATGATAACACTCCACTCACACTGAAATAAGGTTAAAACAAACTTTCACTTTAATCCAATAAAGGTTTAATGTTTAGTGTGCTGGGTTATCTCACTCTGCGGAAGTTATTCTTTTTAAAATAAGGCTTCCTTCTGCAGGAGGAATGTCTTCAACTATGATTTCTGTGTGACAGAGGGAATTCAAGGACAAGAGGAAACTTGGTATTATCAGTTTATTTGAAAGATGTTTTATGTACTGTATCTGTCCATAGCTAATATCCATGCTAATATTTACTTTCATGGTCTTGGACTGCACTGGCAAAGTGACCTGCAGCTCTCATTATCACGTCTTAATCCCTGCCTCTCTGTCTAACCTTGCATCTGAATCTCTTTTAGAATCAATGTATCTTTGGAGGGCCAGTTCCTGCATTACATCCACCGTCACCAGTTCCTCGACTCTCCAGAGTGGGAGTCTCTCAGGCCAAACGAGGAGGGAAAGTTCCAGGTAAGGGATCCCACATGCAGCTCATTTCTGGAGACCTGAATGTTTTTAAAGTAAATTCAGCAAGTGGAAGTGTGGGAAGTGTGGCAGCCAAATGTTAAATTAACTTTAAATTAGCTTCTAATTAAGTGCTGTCATTGAAGGATTTGGAACAAGAAACCAGACATGGATATCAGGTTGTCTTTTGTTACTGGCTATCAGAGTCAGCATCTGACTGATTAGATGAACAGGGGAAAGCAGTTGTCCTCTTGCCTTTCACGTATCCTGTTGCTTTAGATTGGTTCAGTTAAAGTTGAAACAAGGCCTGGAGGTCAAGATGGACGTTCAGTGCTTGTCTCAAGGCCTGACAGGGTTGCAAACAAGAAGACTGTGCTGGATTAGTGAGGTGAAAATAGAAGTAGAGCTGCGACTAATGAATATTTCCATCATCAGTTAGTCTGCTGTTTTATGGAAGTGATTCATCATTTGACTATAAAATGTCAGCAATGCACTCACATACACATTCATACGCTGGTGGCAGAGGCTATAAACAAGGTGCCAGCTGCAAATCAGGAGGGAAAACCATTCAAACACAGACTCAAACACTGATGGCACAGCTATTGAGAGCATGACTGATGCTCTGGTGTTTCGTTCATATTCCACAGGTGACCCTGACAGCAGAGGAAGACTCCCGGTACATCTCATGGCGTCGCCGGCGCCTCTATCTACTAATATCAAAGGATCGCTACATTGCCCGTCTCTTCTCCGTCATGTTGGGCTATGACATTGCCGAGAAGCTCTACAACCTCAACAACAAGCTCTACATTAAGAGTGGTGTGCTGCTGGACATCCGTCTTCCCAGCCTCTACCATGTACTGGCCCCCTCCTCGCAGGGCAGTGAGGGCGGCAGCGGCAGCGACGGCGGCACCGCCAAGGAGCAACAGCAGGGCCAAGACCCAGCACCGGCCTACCAGAAGTCCGATCCATCCCAGTCTCAGCCCCTCCAGCCCCACATGCAGGGACCAAGGAAGACCACCCTGGATGAACCCCAGGCCCCTCAGCATGACCGCTATCAGCACCCCTGGGCATCAGAGCCGGAGCTGCCCTCTGGTGAGGACTCCATCAGCCTGGTTCTGGAGGACTTTGCTGATGTGGCAGGCTCCTTAACGGATTATGGCAGTGAGAGGGATTATTTGAGGTAGAGGGGAAGGGTGCTGGAGCTAACACACTGGGTCACCACTTAAGCTACATGTAAGTACCTCACCTGGGCGGACAGTGTCGCAGGGGTGGTGTGTGAGCATGGTTGGCTGCAGTGCACAATTCTTACTAACCTGGTTTTATAGTCAGATACAGCGTAGGGCTGGACAATATGGCTGAAAGCATTAGAGCATTAATATGAATATTTTTCAAAATAACATGGCAAATGCAATGTTGGAAAGTTACTCGGTACATTTCTGTTCAAATACAGTACCTAGTACATTTTTCAGGTAATTCCATTTTGAGTGTTTCTGCTACATCTGAGGAATGAATGCACTTTTTACTCTACTACATTTGACAGCTACAGTTATTAGTTACCTTGCAGATTTAGATATTGCATACAGTACAGCACAAAAAATATGATGGAGTATTTAAACTACCCAGTACATATGCATAAAGATACTTAGAATGAGATCAACTCCATAACTGACCAATAATAATAAGGCAGATGCTATTAGCGGTCAGGTGTCGGTAGCTAATGGTGCTATTTGTACCCAAACATGATCACAACAAGTCATTTTGTTGCCTGAACCAAATTGTGATTGAAATCTGAAAATAATAATAATAATAATCTATGTCTGAAAAACCTCCTCCCTGTGCAGAATTGCTGGCTGGCTGTGAATAGCTAATTAGCTGCAGTGTGACTATTCTCACCCAGGTGCAAACAAACACTATGTTATAATAGATAATATATTATAATACCCTGAAGGTATTTAATCAATAGTTTTTGAAGCACATTTTGCTGATAATTCTCATCTTTACTTTAGTATGATTTTTAATGCAGGACTTTTACCTCTAATGGAGTATTTTTACATTGTATTACTACTTTTACTTCAGGAAAAGTATGCAATATTTTTTCCACCACTGGACAAATGTATACACGATTACACATCAACAAAGGGCAAGTTGATGAGGTTCAAAGTTCAATCTTGACCTTGGAAACAGTAATTGAAAACAATCTCAGCACATGTATTAGCTTGTTCTGAAGCTCCTATTGTGTGATTGTATGTATGATCTCCATCAGCAGCAAATGTGCTACAAAAACAATGAAATGTGAACATCTACAGTTCCGTGACAACAGGGCAAACTCCATCTGCTGATGAGGATCATGTGATCATATTATATAACAGCTATGAAATGGACCTCGTGATGAGACGGTTTCCTCAAAGGTCAAATTGATGTTCAACACAGTAAAACCTGTGTGACTCATTTTGATCCTTCTGAATTGCAGTTTGCTTGAGAATTTGGTAAAATGATGACACGTATAATCAACATCCAATAATACTGAAATATTGTCCAGCCCTTGCAACATCTATAACTTCTGCTGTGATGTTCTCAGATGAATGCAGTTATTATATTTTCTAGCTGTTTTGCACTTTTTTGATTAATCTTATGAGGCTCTGATGCTCAGGCTACTTGGTCACTTGCATTTAAAAAAAAAAACAAAACACGTTGTTAGTCCGAGTTAATCAGTAAAATTAGTATTGTTGTGATGGTTTTACGGGAACTACCAAACTATTTGTAGCTATAGACTGACATTAAATGATGCCGAGAATTCTTCGCTGCTGGTCTGCTCAGCATTGGGGATATCTGGATTATTATTCTATTTTCAAACCATACTTTAAGATTAAAATGCCTCCCCAGCCAGGTGCTCTGCATTAGTGTTTGCTTTGGTTCTGCCACTCTTACGCTTACAGTCATCTTTGGTACAGTAGCAGAGTTACATTTGCTCACTCAGATGAAACAGGTCTGCTTAGCCAAAACAGCTTAATAGCAAATAAGCACAAAGTGAGCTCATCATGGTTTCAACAGCTGATCAGGTCCTCTGTGTGCCTATTTGTGCGTGCGTGTGGTGAGCAGGGGTTCGATACTGTAGCTGAGAGCAGACAGCGGTGAGGTCGGTGAGCAGCTGTGTTCCTGTTTGATCAGGATTAGAACTCGGAAATTTAGGGGATGTCCAAAAAATTCAGTGGCATGCTAATAATCCAGTCTGTCGGCTCATCTGTTCATCTCCCCTCGGCCCCCCCCTCGACCCTGCTACCATCCCAAAAAGCAGCCCTCAGCCAATCCCAGGCAGAGGATCACATTTCATAGTTGGATAGTGGGGTCAGTGTTGGGTTTGGGTTGCAGGGCAGCTGCGAAGCAGTAGGTCAGATCTGCCCCTTGGAGTAGTAACAGTCAGACTCATTATGTGTGACTCAGACCTAATGTCTGGTTCTGTGTGGGTGGATGACCAGCAAACTGTCAGCAGCTACAGTGAATTTCAGGAGAAAAAAGTTCAAAAATCGAAAATGTTTCTAACAGCTGCCTGGCTTTGGTATTAGTTAAAGTTAAAGAGCACAGGGTGTTTCTAGAGCTGCCATTTGCACAGTCAGCACTGTGGAACACATTGTTTATGTGAACACAGAGTGCAGAGCTGATATTTGGTGTGTGGTTTCTGACTCTTTGCATGCAAACACAGGCGTGATTGGGGAGTGACAATGATTAACACCCACCTTGTAGGAGGATCCTGTGTTAAAATCTATTTGTAATACTTTCTCTTTTTCTTAAACATTCTAACATTTCATGAAATCATAACTAATTAAAATGTGAGTTGGAGGTCTCGACTGAGGCTCATAAGTCATTTTCTGTCCCAGCTCTAGCCCCAGTGGAAACACTGAGTCAGGCCCCTCCAGTGAATGCTGGTGTCGTTGAGGCTGATTAAATCCCAAATAACATTGCAGAAATATTTGGAGTTGATGCATTACATCAAGATTTTGGAGAACATGTAGTGTGGTTTCATATTTGGTTTCGCTTGACAAATGAGCTTGGTTTCTAACTTTTGCAGAATACATTTTGAAAACCGTTGATGGTGAATTGTGAAATGTAATTAAGTGCATATCGCACCTCCACAATGGTTTGATGAGACACAGCAGTGCTAAATACTTTCAGGTTGTCAGGATGTGCGTGGGAAACACTGATCTTTGCTTTGTGATCGTGACTTTCCTAACCAAAGCCTCTGCGTTGACTCTGCAGGAGGTGATGGTGACGGGAACCTACCACCTCGATTCCAGAGGGGCAGAGCGCCGCTGGCTCCCACGGACACTCCCAAACTGTGAGAACAGTCTCTCCTGGAAACACTATATTATTTACAGTATAGCAGTATGAATGTGTCACATGTCACTTGTTATGACACTGTCTTGTCCTCGCTGTTCGTCCCTGTTCTCACCTCAGTTCACATTTTCAGGCCTGAGCATGTATTTAAATTACACTTTTGAGTGATGAGACACCCAATGCTGATGTATGTGTTCCAGAAGATAGAGATGGACGTGTTGACTTGCAGATACCATATCCAACATTTAACAAACTGTCAGCAATGAGTCAAACTCTAACTGAAATCCTAATTACACCATCGTCTCATGGCACGAGAACACTGAGGACAGAGAGGCAGCCTTCACCTTGTCACTTACCAGCACATGAAATGTCTGAAAGCTTATACTGTGTTATAAAAATGGATTCTGTGACGCTGAAACAGATGGATTTGGTTTTCATCTCACTTATATTTGATGTTACAACTATGATTGTTTGATTTGGACTTGATTTGTCACTTTGTTTAATGTTAAATTTGACTTTTTATGTTTTCACTTTTACTAAGTGTTGCGAAGAATATTGATTCAACCCCTTACTGAGGTTTTGGTTTTGGTGTGGACGGATTTGGTCAGCAATCAATTGAAAAGCATCACATTATATGCATATACTGCATCTTCTCAAGAACTTTCCAGACCTGTTTATGAACAATTTAGTTACACCTGCAACTTGGCAGTCTAGATTTTCTCCGTTTCACTTTCATTTTTTTTTTGTTGGGCATGTTTATTATTGTTATTTGTCTGAATGCACCATGACTTGCCTCAGTGTCAGAAATGTATGCCGTATGCAGAGGTGAACTTCTACTGATTTTCAGAGCATGACACCAAATTCATCTAGAGGACAACCTCTTACTTCTTCTTTGGTGATATATTGGATACCTGTACCATGTTTTTTTTTTTTTTTTTTAATTTTTGTAACTAATTAAGTATTTAATACACACATGTATACTGTGAATTGCATTATTTATCTGTCATTGACTTCCAGAATACAGAGATGGGACTAAAATGAAGAAGTCAGTGTTTTAGTTTTCTCATGGGGCCAACATTTCTCCATAAAGCTCTTTGTGTGCAGTGAAAATGTAGTTTGTTTTCTGTGACTGTCTACTTCCTGTCATATCTGTCACTAGATCACTAACACTGAGCTTATATACTGAAAATTATTTATGCATTAGCAGCTGAGGAAATCTCCTCTTGAACTAATTCATTCATAACAGAATCATGTTCAAAAGATTCTTTTTCCAATTTGAGTTTTTTTGCTTTCTTTCTTTCTTTTTTTTTTTTTTAAATGAGCAGCAGTTTTGAGTCTGTTGTATTCACTGCATCAAACACACAAATTAGTAATATATAATTACTCAACCTCCAAACATGAATAGACAAAAGCAAGGGCTAGTTATCAGTTTATTGCTTGGCCTTAAAAGACAAACTGCACTCAGCAGCATTCAGCGACACTAAAAGAACATGTCAGAAAACACATGAGAAAGTGGTCACCTGGAACATCCTCAAAGCACTTACAGACAAGCTTTCATTCTATGAGCAGTTCTCAGAGGCAGGGGTGAGCTGAGAGGCGAGCCTGATACACAAAAGACAATAAAGATGCATACAGATGCATTCTTTTTACTGACAGTCATCATGTTGGAGGGTCAGCGGATTAGCCAAATAACTGAGCTAAATAATAACGTATAACTAGAACGTGTTTTGCCAGTTAGTAGTTGACTGATAATGTGTGTAATATTAGCGTTGTTCTTTGGCTCCACACATGAAGATTTAAGTCTCTGATCATTTTTTCTCAAAATGAAACAGGGTGGTGAAAGTGTAAACCTGACATCGTGCTGGTACCCATGGGTGACCTCCAGGTGCCTTTGTTCAGTGTCTATTGAGTTGATCTCTTTCTTCAGAAGATGCCACACACCTGCACAAAGTCATGTGACCACGGAGCTCCTCGTCTGATATTGATGTTGTTCACACAAAGCGGCTTCTCTTGCCTGCAACAGAAACACACTCCAATGTAATTTAAATGTTCAATATAATGTTATTGTTTTTCTTTTTTCCTTCACCTTTAAATGTTAGACACTTTAGCCTTCTTATATTGATTAAAAAAAAAACAAAAACGGAAGCAGACAGGAAACATGGGAGGACAGAGAAGATGACATGTGACAAAGGTCCCGGCTGGAACTGAACTGGGGACGTTGCGATCATGTGGCGTGCATGTCTTAAACATTTTAGACCATATCTTGGTTGCGTGTCCTGTCACCTCTCATCTTTCAGCTGTCACATAAAGGCAGAAAATAGTGACCCTGCTTCTAAATGACCTGAACATTCCTGTACTGCCATTTCTTCTTACTTATTGGCTTACACACTGCAATTAATTAATGTCACATCAGTACCTTAAATGACAACCTGGCTGATTAAACATGCAGTGCAGAGCTTTTGGCTCCCCCCTCTGGCAGTGAGAGTAATTACACAAACACTCTCCTACCTGCTGCAGCCAGCACTATGGTTGCTCCACCCTGATGCTGTATCACTGCATAGGACAGCATAGGAACATCGCCACTGACACCAGATTCAAAAAACCTCTGTTATGCTGTGAAATAAGAGAGCTTTACCTGATGTTGACAGGCTTAATCTGCACCGTGTGAACTCATTTGGCAAAGGCTTGAATGTAACTGACTCATTTATATGTGAAAGTCCCACACTCCAGCTTTAATCCTCTGTTTGCTGTTAGCATATTAGCTGTTTATAATTCTTGCATCTATGTTTGTTTCAGGTTGCTAGTCATGACATAATAGCTAAGCGTGGACTGGCAAATAGAGGCAGTGTATTTCCATACTTTGGTAAATGTGTTGTTGGAACACACTGAGCATATCCAGGAGGTGGACAGGAGAGAAGTTAGTTAACTGCGGGAGAGACATGTGGATATTTTCAGAATTGTTTTGCCTGTTCAATAATACCTGTTGTGAATCCTGTCGTGCTCCATGAGGGAGCAAACTCCAAACTTTTGCATGTCACCTTTCAGCCCTCCAGGTGATCCATCCATCCACCCATTTTCCATTTTCTATACCGACTATCCCCTTCAGGGTTGCGGGGGGGCTGGAGCATTTACAGGTTTCCCGAATCTGTAAATGCTTTCCAGTGTACAGAGGAATAAAATCTACCAGGAGGAGGTGCGGGAGCTTGAACAGGACAGTATGTGTGTTCAAATAGTGGTGCAGATGCTGTACCTGAGGGAGGGGAACTCGGAGACGCACACAGACTTGACGTGGACGTCTCCCTGTCTGTAAAATCGAGATCCGGTGTTCTTCAGCTCGATGGAGTGGATCTCACACAGAGCCACAGGGTGAGCCAGCACCATCCTGTACACCGTCGTATCTGTCTGACTACAGTACACACACATATACGCTCAGTCTGCATGTAAATAATGTTGTCATAACCACACAAGACCAGGCAGACAGAAACGCTCTCAGACAATCAACATTCATCACAGAGGACAGTTATTGCCTTCTGTGTTTATGGCTTAGAATTAATAGAACTACAACAGAATGACTGCTGGATCTCCTGCTCTCACTCTCCTGAATCAGCAAGGTGGAACGTAAACTCAAAGCTCCCCTCAGCCTAGTTTTGTTTTTCTTGTTGTGCTTTTTTAATAGAAACTTAGAAACCTAGAAGTGTGCAAGTGTCCATATAATGTCATTTATTCAATATTGCAATAAAGTAAAAATAAAAAGAGTAATTAGAGTCCTCTTGAACTCTGGAGCACCTGTGCAACACGCTTGCTCTCTCAGTATTCCTGCTGCAGTATCATGCACCTGGTCGGGCTTTTACAGTGAAACATACAGTACCTCTGCTCTCAAAATAGAAGCTGTCCGCTCAGCTTTTCTGGGAGAAAAAAAAAGACATTACAGTACTAGTTCTGGGATGAGGGTGCCGCAGTGGAGTCTGCCAACCAGTGCTGAATTAATGGAATCTGTAAGAATTCTGTCACACTGAATGTTGCTCCACTTAAAGCTCTGGTTCGATGTGAGAGTTCAGATTTTGCTAAAAGCACGTTTAATAAGGATTGTGGACTAAATGGACTGTAATATATAAAATAATAAATCTAAAATAATAGACACACATCTCTGTATCATGCATTACAGTTCAACAGCAGTACAAACTACATCCTCCAAAACAACATGTGGTTAAAAAAACCCATTCTATTCTTGTTGCACAGCTGTTGTATTAGACTGTATTAGTTTTAATGGCAAAACCTGGCAAATAAGTGTATGATGAACAATGTTTCCTGCTGACATTTCTAAAGTCAGAGTTTGTGTCAGAGGACGCATTTTGTAAGGCTGCAATTAACAATCATTTAGTTAATCTGCCAGTGATTTTTTTGATTAAACAATTAATCATTTGGTGTATAAAATGTCAGAAAATGGTGACAAAACGCCTCAAACTGCTGCTTTGCTGTATTTGACCAACAGTCAAACAGTCTCACGACTAAGAAGCTAGAGCCAATGAATGTCTGACAGTCCACTATGCTGAGCTGTGGTACACTCTGTGAAGACGGATCAGACTGTGATGTTAGAGATGTGGTACCTACAGCCTGAGCCTCTGCGCTGTCCCCTGGTTCTCAGTCCTCAGTGTCACCTCCACCTCAGCACTCTTATCCAGAGGAGAAACCTCCAGCTTCAGCAGGATGTGATGAGCTGAGCACAGGAACAACAACACAGAGGGAATCATGTATTTAGTACCAACCTTCATCTACTGTGACATAGATTTTTTTAATTGTTACCATGACAATAAGGCACAATATGAAGCATTAATAAAGTTGTCTTTAAACCTGACAAAATACCAAATGAATGATGAATAATTCATCATAAACAAAACATTTCCAGATAAACATTGTAGTTCAGTGATTAGCAGCTTAAGCTTTTCCTTTCATGGTGAAGGCAGGAAAGTCTTGTTCCTGCCATCCAGGGGGAGCTTCTGGTACACTTGAACATGAGTGTAAATCTAAAGTAGAGAGCAAACTCAATGAAAGGAGCGCTGGCTCAGCTTGGTGAGTGGGAGAACTACGGCGGGCCTCCAGCAAAGTAGGCCACGCTGCTGTGGAGGACACGCTGACCTCGCTAAAGCTATTAATAAAAGGTCAGATCTGACCAATATGACTTCACAGTGGGGGTGAAAGTAAAGTGGAATTCTTGCTGGTGCTATACCCCGACCTTCATCACTTTATGCTGTTCTCCTCTCACCCCCAGCTTCATGCATCCCTAAACACACACAATCAATTCTTTTACACCTATATGGTGAACAAAGATTTAGAATAAGACATTGTGTAGCAAATGACTTAAATACGTGGTGTAAGTGCAACAGAATGATTTCTGAAAAATTCACTAACAGCAGTTGAGCAGTTTAGAATGACCAATGATGTCCTTTTCAGAACAATGGGCACATAAAGAAGTGATGAGGAGGAAAATGCCTCTCACAATGTGTGCATTGAAATAGTAGATCATTTTTTACTATTTTTTTTCACCAAAACAAAACGCCTGAAACACTTTCCACTGAGGTCTAAAACAGCTTTCCTCTTCTGAGTAATGACCCAGCTTTACCCAGCCAAGTCTTCACATAAAGTAGTGGGTCCCATGGCGGTCCCACAGAGCTGATGAAGAGGCTATTTGCTGCGTTTCTTGTTGTCTTTTTGCTCCAATACTCAGTCATGATATTGTTCATTGCTCACAATCAGCATTGCTTGTAGACAGTGTGTCCACTGCCATAAATGGCTTCCTTATCTTGTTAGGAATGCTCCTCTTGTCTTGTATTCAGTGAACCTGTCTGTGCTCTGTTTGCTGTGGTTGTGAAGTCCTTCTTTCATACTCTCTCTCTCTCATATATATGAACTGAGCACAGTCAATGATGGGAGTCTTGCCAACTCTTTTTACCCACTCTCCCTTGAATTCCATCACTTCCTCTGCCTCGCTGGCATCAACGGTATGTTGTCCTCAGTACCTACTGAGGCTTTCTGTACGTTTCACATCTTGTTGGTCTTGTCATGTGTTTTCCTGTTCTTAAAATATCTGACAGGTTCTTCAGTCCGGTCAGAAGATCTGCCATTAGTGCAAGACTCTTCAGGAACTTCACTGCAACTTAGAAAGCAGACCTTTGAATTTGGTCCTCTCTGTGCTGTATCATCCTCTGATGGCTCATGGAAATGTTGTGCCAAGGCTGGATAAGTATGTATGGGACTGCAGTCACCCTGCAAACACTGAACACTCTTCCAGTCCTCCTGTGTATGTTGCAAACACATTCATGTTTTTTGGTGACTTGCTATATAATGAATATAGGCTGTCAAGGAAGGCCTGGAAATCTTATGTCATGTTATGATCAAATACCTGCAAAGGACACAAATGACATTTCCATCAGCCTCAATCCACACACTGAGAGTAAGTTTTCTCTCACCTCTGCTGTGATAAAAACACAACCTCTCTCTCAAAAACAATCTCGCCATCACACAAACACACACACCCCAACACTCACTGCAAAAAGGTGGCGTAGAAGAAGTGAGGAGGAATAACTTCTGCTCTTTGGGGATTGGAGATACGGCTATCCCACTGTTTTCTGATAAACCTGAAAACAAACAGACACACACACACACACACACACTGAGTGAGTGAGGGTGATATTGTACATGCGTCACAGATCAAAAGGTCATTAACTGTGTCACTGCATCAGCACGCACTGGAGCACCAGAGGTTGAAATGATAAGAAGCCGCCAAAAGCCGTCATGTGACGAGAGCAGGCCTGCTGCATGACCTCTGCTGGTGACACTGAGACTGAACAGAGCACCAAACAAGACGCCCAAGTTATAGTCCTACTCTTTCATTGTTACTCATCCGGCTCCCTCGTAATGGAAACATTATTGCTACTGTATTTTTCTTGTGTCTCTGATGTGCATTTGTGATTGTGAAGGATGTTGGGTAGCGATTAAGTCATTTCATTGAATCTTTTATGACTCTTATATTATTCCTTCAGTCAAAATCAGAAAGTGGGTCTATTTCCTACATTTATTTATTTAATGACAATGACAAAACGTTTGCCTAATCGTTACTGACTCGAATTGCTGTTTCCAAAATCTAATCAAATGAATTAAGACAGAAAACAAATTCTTCATGATTGAATTCCAGTTTAAACAAGATCAGATCAGAGTGAATCACTGTCGGGTTGTGATTTTCACTCTTAACTCTGGTAGCGCTGTAGGGAAGTGCTGCATCAGTAAAAGTGGTGGATGCAATATTGTGACTGTGAAAAATCTCCATTTCAAGTCAAAGTCAATATTTCACTCAAATAAAAATACAGAATTATTTTCAGCAAAATGTACTTAAAGTATCAAAAGTAAAAGTACTCATCATGCAGAATGGCTCTTCAGAGTGTTCCATCACATCCCAATAAAGGCAGATCTTATATGCTATTTAATCTGCAACAGTGCATCATATTTTATACAATGCTCCTGTTTTGTGGTAAAATCTTTACTTGTAAAGTGACTCCTCACTCCAGATGTCAGGTAGTCATATAAAGTACAATATTTCCCCAAAGTATGAAGAAGCAATGAAATACAAGCGACTCAGAATTTTAGTTAAATACTTACTCATGATGTACTTTCCATTACTATTGTAACCAACAGTGGTTGATATATATATATTTTTTATCATTACTAATAGTTGCATTAGCAGCTGTAATATGAGCAGCAGTATTATTATGATATGTGCAACAGCAGCAGCTTGCATAGTAACTTATAGCATGTACTGTAGTACCACTGTATACAGGTCAGTATATTGCAGTAGAACTAATACTTCATTATAAAAGGACAGATGCCATGTGAGAACTTGTCTCTACTGTCCAAAATATTCCCTCACAGCCTTAATGCTGTAAAAATGAGAGCAGTTCATGAACACACCGCAGCTGAAGGTGTACTCCCAGGTGTCCTCTTACCTATGGTTGGACATACCCCCCTGAAGACGTCACAGTTCACACAGCGTCCCTTCAAGAAGTCCTCATAGCTGAAGCACGGGATCCCCACTAACGGGCACGAGCCGTTCAGCGCGCTCATGTACACATGCAGCGCCCTCATGTGGTCGCATATCACATAGCCATACACTGGAAAATAAACAAGAACTGACAACACACAGAAGCACTAAGGGAGCCAGATGTGTGGAGTCTGTCATTTTCAAAATTACAGTTATTTACAAATGTGTCCACACACTGAACTGCTGGGTTCAGTTTGTTCATGTGTCATTTGAGTTTTAATCATAACTTCTTGTTGGACACAGCAGCCAAATCTAAAAACAGCTGCTCTCTTGCTGTCAGCCACACCTTTTAGCTTTTAGTCAGTGCTCAACTTACTTGAGGCAAACCTGGAGCGGGCACATCCAGTCTGATCCTTCCCTCCGTTCAGAAAGAAGTCCACATGACCCACAGGGATGGAAATGCCAAAATCTGATGCAGGAGAAAACCTTGTTAATGCTGTCAGCAGTTTTACTCTTCACTGGAAACACAGACCCAGTGATGAAACTGTACTGTGCTGTATGTTCATCCAGCATTACATTCCTCCTCTCCAACTCCCCCAAATACAGTAGGCACTCATTTCCCTGTGGTGGTGCTCCCTCCTCAGAATATCTGAGTAACATTTGGCTGGTGGAAACACAGACTCGTTAAAGCAGGACTATATAATGTTTGCCCAACAGACGCCACAATTTAGAATAATTGCACATTAGATTTTCTTTAAATTTCCAGAATTTTCTTGAGTCAGCTGCTTTATAGACATCATCATCATCATCATCATGACCTGACCGAGCGAGTGGAGCAGGACCACAAGCAGGAAACAGCAAACACGTGTATTGCTGAGCTAAGCTGTTTATTTCTTCTTTTACATTTGTCGCAAAACCGCTGAAATGTTTAATGCGACACTCTAACAACCACAACACAAGCTGACAAGAGTCACGATCTTATAATGTCTAACCTAAAGTGACTCAGCAAACTGCAGTCTGCTAACACTGATAAGCTAAGTTCATCCGGGACAGCATTTCCCATGATGCAACACATACTCGGCTGCTAATACTAACTGTTGACCTGGAGGAAAATATGCAGTCCAAGGCCTCTATTGTGCACCACAACAGCAGACTCTATGCTTGCTCAGCCTCTAGTATTTTGGTGGAACTGGAAAGAATCAGAATCAGTTTCAGGCTTTACGGTAAGTTTTGAGCTGCCTTACAGTCAGAGTCTGTGTGGATGGCGTCGACAAACTGAGCATCAGAGGGGTCCAGCCGGTCAAAGGTATCAGCTCCTTTAAACATGGGTCCAGCAGGGTCGAGGCCTGGACGACAAGGACAAGGAAAACTAGGTTTGACAGGTAAAACAGATGTCTGGAAATAAAAGGATGGCATAGAAATCACATCATTTGGTCATCTTGATTTGTATCAAACTGAGCAGCAGGAAATATTTCTTCTTCAGGATTTATTTTTCTTAGTTAATAACCAGATTCCAGTCAGCAGCTGTGTCTCCTCTGAACTACACTTAACATTCAAACTTGCACCAGCCTCTCCACTCAGACAAAAAGACCCGATATAAGCAGTGAACAGTGGCGTATTGTGCTGGGTGGTGTGTTCAGGCGACAAGAGGACTGCGCCTCTCCACACAGCTTCAGAGTGGCTCTTATCAATGTGCCGTTGTCCTTTGAAGAGGCCAGCTAATCTTCCAAGGTCACACTGGAACACATTCAGGCTCTGTGTGAGCCTCCAGAGCTGTGGAGACCTTCACTGTCTGGCCAGCAGCCAACAGCCTTTTATTTTTCAATTCATCAGCAATATTGTAGAAGATGTCATGGAGGTGCAGCAGGACTGAGATCTGATCATCAAAACTTTAAATCCTTTTTATCTTCAAACAGTCTCTAAGCAGGAGAATCAGTCTTATTATAGTGAAGCATTTCAACTTCTGTGTCACATGGATGTGGTCCAGACTCACCTGTGATTCTTCCTATCTTTCCCTCAAATAGAGTCCCCACAAAACCAGCAACATGTGCCCCAAGACTGACCCCGATGAAGTGGAAGGATTCCAGTTTGCATCCACGTTTCTGTTGGATAAGACAGTCTCAAGCTTAGTCATTTTTATTCTCCCCTGAAACCGTTTCTGCTGAACTGTGAGTTAATTGTGTACCTGCTGTGTCTTTGTTTTATTGAAAGAGCAATATTACGCAATAGTAATGGGCCAGTGTATTGCTTACATTACAACCCTATTTCCAAGAAAGTTGAGACACTGTGTAAATAAAACCAAATGTGATGATTCGCAAAATCTTGACATCTCATATTTAATTGAAGGTAGCACAAAGACAACACATCAAATGTTGAAATGGAGACATTTAATTATTTTTGAAAATTATATCCTCATTTAGAATTTGATGCCGGCAGCAGGTTTCAGAACAGTTGGTACAGGGCCGTGTTTACTCTGTTGCATCACCTCTTCTTTTAACAACACGGTAAGCGTTTGGGAACTGAGGAGACTAACAGCTATACTTTGGAAAGTGAAATGTTTTTCCATTCTTGCTCAATGTACGATTTCAGCTGCTCAACAGTTCGGGGTCTGCTGTCGTATTTCTTCATTTTCAGTGGGTGACAAGTCTGGACTGCAGGCAGAGCAGTTTAGCGGCCGGGCTCTGTTACTATGAAGCCACGCTGCTGGAATATGTGCAGAATGTGGTTTGGCATTGTGGTGCTGAAATAAGCAAGGCCTTGTTGTCTACTTTGCAGCATGTGTTGCTCCAGAACCTGTATGTATCGTTCAGCATTAATGATGCTTTCACAAAGGTGCAGGTTAGCCATGCCACGTACATTAATGCACCCCCATACCATCACAGATGCTGGCTTTTGAACTGTGTGCTGTTAACAAGCCGGATGGTCCGTCCCTTCTTTCAGTTGAAGGATGCAGCGTCCGTGATTTCCAAAAATAATTTCAAATGTTGACTCCTCAGACCACAGGACAGTTTTCCACTTCGCCCCAGTTCATCTTACATGAGCTCCGACTCCACCAGAGAAGGCAGCAGTGTTTCTGGGTCTGCTTTATATGCGATTCCTCTTTGCATGGTAGAGTTTCAGCTTGTTTGTGGATGCAGCGACGAACATGCGCTGACATACGATGATTTCTGGAAGTGTTCCTGAGTCCATGCAGTGATGTCCACTACAGAATCATGTCTGTTTTCAATGCAGTGCCATCTGAAGATCACAGCCATCCAATATTGGCTTTCAGCCTTGTCCCTTGTGTACAGAGATTTCTTCAGATTTTCTGACTCTTTTAATGACATTATGTACGATAGACAATGAAATCCCCAAATTCTTTGTAATTTTACGTTGAGAAACATTCTTCTTAAATTGTCGCACTATTTGCCAGCACAACTTTTCCAGACTTCTGTTGTCACTGTCCCAACTTTTTAGAAATGTGTTGCTGGCATCAAATTCTAAATGAGGAAACCATTTTCAAAAACAATGAAATTTCTTAATTTCAACATTTGAAATGCCGTCTTTGTGCTATTGACAGTTAAATATGGCGTTTTAATCTTTTACAAAGCATCACATTCTGTTTCTATTAATGTTTTACACAACATCCCAACTTTTTTGGAAATGGGCTCGCACTGTTATAAACCAACTTATTCTAATTGAAGGTATTTGGTTTTGGTAACCAGAAAACTTAAAGGAGGATGAGTGGTTACTTTCCATGAATATCCATTAATGTAAAATATATAATAATCACTTAATTATCAATTGCAGTTGTTATCAAGAGATGCAGGCTTGATTTGTTCATCTTTTCAGTAATGTTGCCTGTAGTGCTGATGGCTGTAATTGTTGGGTGTGTGTATATGAATTGTGTTGTCGTGCATGTTTTGATGTTTTTTTTCACAGGTCTCTTAAAAAATAAGTAAAATGACTTCTTTAAATGAAAGGTTGACTGTTTAATTGGCCCTTCAAATGTATTATATACCAGCAGTATCAGCAGAAGAAATAGAAGCAGTGTTTCAAAACAGAGGTACGTCACCCCCCAAAATTTTGAAAATAAAGGAAATGCTGAATGTTAGGTCACCATCTGCAGAGTGTTTCTCTCACCTGCAGCTGGTTGATGAGGACAGAGATCTGCACAGCCACCTCTTTGTAATTCTCCACCACCAGGTTGTAGGCGAAGGAGGCGCCGTAGACCCAGTCCACCACCAGCACGTTCACATCCTGCACCCTGAGCAGGGCTCGGGCCAGCTCCATCACCCAGGACGGCTTACTGCCCATTGCCCTGAGGAGTGGAGTGGAGTAGGGTGGGGTCAGGATGGTGGATGGAAGCGAGGGATGAAAGGGAGGAGTGAGGATGTAGGACAACATTCACCTTCAATTATATTTAAAAAACAAATGGAAAACCAAACTGGTGCCCCTTCAATTAAAATTGTTTTACCTTCCAGGAGCCCCAAGATGCCCATGAAGGAGCTGAACATGTGCAGTTGTGGAACAAAAAAAAAGGTGTTTAATGTTTCTACTGTGTCTTGTTTTGGTCGTGCACCTGACTGGGATGGATGTATACATTGTCCAGCTTCTTTAACTTACTTTGTAGTGTTTCTCCTAAACTTACAACACCGATTCCAAAAAAGTTGAGATGCTGTTCAAAACATAAATAAAAACATAAATGCAGTCATTTGCAAACAAGCTGTGTGTACCAACAAACTGAGCCCATGTAGATGTAGCAATCTCCTTTATCCAATCATGTGTTCACAAAGTGGTGAACCTCGCTCCATCCCTGCTTGTGAGCGACTGAGCCTTTCCAGGATGCCCCTTCCATACCCAATCATGATACTATCACCTGTTACCGATGAACCTGTTTACCTGTGGAATGTTCCAAACAGGTGTTTTTGGAGCATTCCACATCTTTCTCAGTCTTTAGTTGCTCCTGTCCCGACTTGTTTGAAACATGTTGCTGCATCTAATTCAGAATGAGCAGATATTTACAAAAATCAATGAAGCTGATGAGCTCAAACATTAAATATATTGTCTTTGTGCTGTTTTCAATTGAAAATACATCAAAAAGGATAAGCAAATGATCACATTCTGTGTATGCCCCCGCGCCGCTGACTGCCATGGACGTATTATTGGTCACAACTCAGGAATTGATATGGTAATTATGACTAAATTTCACGTAATTGTCTAACAGGACAAAATGATGAAGTGATGATGTTTTACATCCAAAAGCTCAAAAGGGAACAGGAACAGAAGGGCAGACATTGAATTGTTGACACTGATCTTGGCTGTCCACCTTCAAACCGTGCTGATTGCAGAGATCTTCTGTGCTGTCGGGTTGAAGATTTAGAATTTTGTAGCTTCTTTGCAGCAACATCAATATTTGAAGCATTGTAGTTCACCACATGCTCATTGGTTTTGCTGATATTGAGCTTCAGGTGATTGCTGTTGCCTCATGTGAGTGCTCTCATCAGTACTCTGTATCTTTCTTCCAAATGAATTGTACCTCTCATTCCTTTAAAGCTGCAGCTAAAACTGGAATTAGGACAGTGCATTCACTCTGTGGGGACTTTCAAAAAAATGACTGCCAGCCAAGTATAGGGCTACATATACATAGTATATTTCAAAAACTTCTATATCAAATTAAATATTTATAACTAAATAAGCAAAGTTTGGAGAACAAAACATCTTTATTAATTATCTAATAAGAGTTTTAGGTCACTGACAGTAGAGCTTTTGAAAAATGTCTTCCAGAGTGAAGGTGAAAATCTGTTTTGCAGTGTTGACACGTAGACAGGGAAACAAGTTTTTAGCTCATGATGATAGAATGTGCAGCGTTACATCCCTTGTTTGACATCAGTATGGGTGCCCTTATCTCCCTTTACTCCCTGTTTACTATGGCGATGGCAGGTCACACCTTTGTCATAGTAAAACTGTGTCTCTAGTTGCAGTTAGCATACTAGTAATAGCTTTTCTCAGGCTTCTATTTGGCTAACATGGCTTCAGGGTCAGGGTTGTATTGCTGCCTTTTGGTTTTGCATTTTCTTGATAGTTGTACATAGTCAGAGGCTCACTGACACGAAAGGTTTTCAGGACCTTTGAGGGTCTCCTCACCTGTAACCGTGGATGATGACCTTGGTCGAGCGGGACATGTTGAAGTAGGAGCGCTGCTGTGGTCCAGTGAGAGACTCTTGGGTGAACATGTGTGCACAGTCCACGTTTGTCCTGGTCAGCAGCAGGTACTGCACCTGCAGCTTACCTCTGTGCTGCTGGTACTGCAGCCAGGTGGTGTTGTTCACATCAGCACACTCATCATCTTCCTGCCTCTTCTCCGCACCTAGTCCATTAGAGGGAAATGATGTCATGCATCGCACCACAACAAACTCACATGTGCTGAATTCAGACGACCAGAAGTTCTTCTTTCTATCTCCAATAATGTACCACATTTACATGTACATATCAATTGAAAAATAACCAGCTACATGGCTGACTATGGTCAAATGATGTTTCATGGGAGGAAAAAAGAGACAGTGTTCTCATTTGTAAACTGATATTTGTTCTTAAAAACACAGTGTATCATTGTTTGACCTTAATGATGATTAAAAATAACAGATTAGATTAGAAAAAAATTGGGGTTTTTTTAGAGCAGAAGGTGATTTCAGTGTTTATATGATGCAATGTTAACAGCTGAATTCAGCTTTCGTGTTCAGTGAAGGCACATAGTGCACTTACTGCACTTAATGTCAGCTGAAACTGAAAGTCATCCCTTTGTGCAATTTGAAATCATGCCAGATTTTCAAATGTATGGTGAGTTGATTTGTTTTGCTTTACAGTGCTGTGTTACAGGGCTCATGTAGTGTTGAGTAATCTCAGTATCACTATGGATGGAAAATTTTATACAGGTTCACAACAAAACTCATTTCCCTTTCTTCGGTTTCACTCAAGCGTCTTTGCACATATGTTTGAAACTATTGCATGGAAAATAGTAAAGAAGTGATGCAGAAGAAAAACATCATGAGCATGCCACTTACCCACCACCAGAGATGTGATGCAGACTGCCAAAGCACAGAGGAGGATCATTCTGTGTTCCCACGGCATTTCTGTAGTAACAGAAAGGTGACTGGGGAGAGTAGCTGCCTAAGAGCTTTAGTCAGTGCTTAACTGTGCTCAGCTGCTCTGTTTAGCCACAGATTGGTAGATGGAGCGTTTGGCTTGAGAAAATTCCAGCTCTGTGCAGTGCTGTGACTCTGGAATGACTACCCAGTCTTCAACTGGCAAACAGTAGTCATGAAGCAAGGCAGGAATCCACATAAAACAGTCCGAAAGATTCCCAAAACAAACGTTTCCAGTGATCCAAGCAGAGTTTGCTATGTTTCCTTTCTTGTAAAACTCCACTTTAAGCCTGAACGGATTCACAACAAACCTTCCCCTGTCCTTTTATTCAGTCATCACATTTGTGAGTGGGTGTTTTTTTTTTTTTCTTCTCCCCAGACTGGGTTTGCACTGATTTGGCAAGCGGTTAAAGCTCTTTGCCTGGCGGTGAATCCATGACCTCATTGGTATTCAATGGCTGTTTGTTTAAAATGCTGGACTCTGGCCTGGCTGCCCGCTGGTTTGTGTGTGTGTGTGTGCCTGAATACGTGTTTGTGTGTGTGTGAGCATGAGAGGGAGTGAGGGTGTCACAGAGTGGGGAGGGGTCATACTGTTGTGTCTGATGGAAATCAATCATGATCTGATCGAATGTTCCACCATGAATGCTGGTTTATGTAATCCATGTTCTTTGTAAATATGCAGAAAACATTCTGTGTAATTCCATTGCTTTGACCAATTAAATCAGTTCAGTGTTTTATCATTTAATTATCATTCTGGATATTCAAATGGCTGTGTAATTAGTTTCGAATACACAGTAGATTTCACTGGGTCTTGCCTCTAGTTTAGTAATTGGACAAAGAAGTGTAATCCCTTCCAAGGAAACTGGGTCAAGTTGGCAGTTGGCAGTCATTTTGTGTTACCACAGTGATTTAGAGCTTAATTATATTTAAGAGCTCAGTGGCTCAGCAGCTTGGACTATTAATGACAACTTTGACTATCTACTAACTACAGTACTGGATGTTTACCATTCCAAAAGTCTGCCTGCTTAAAACTTCAAAGCACATTCATGCAAGGCAAAGATTCTTGAAGGGACAATGAAGTTAAAGCTGATGAGTGTTCTGTAAAGACATGGTACAAATGAAAATGGACAATGAGTTTTTCCCTTAGAAACTTTAATAATGTACACAACATACTGCCATACAGTACAGGAAGAACATGAGTCAAAGCTATTAGATCTATACTTTTGTTTTTAAGGATTTGGTGTGTTTTGATTTCTACCCTCCTCTTCCTCATAGGGTGAAATGAATGCCTCTTACTGTTTTGTCTACCTTAAATCGTCTCTCCTGAGGCTGAGGTTATTGTCTGTATGGCCAAAAGTACTCAAAAAACAAACAACTATCTTGTGTCATTGTGAAAGAATCTGTGACTTTGGTGACTTCTAGTGGTAATATCAGATAAACAAACACAAACAACAAATACAAACAAACATCAACAGTGAAGACAATCATGTTTTTGAATGGCTCTTCTGTACCTCAGATTTATTTTCACAAAACTTTTTTTTTGTTTGTCACTACAGAAAATGGTGTTGTTCAAACATAAGAACACATGGTCACAAACAGATAAGCATACTTATGGATACTTTTCAGTGAAAAATCATTTATAGCGCAGTTTTAACGAGTAACAACTTTTCATGAATTATTTAGCTCTTATTCTTTCCCTTTCCTTTGGCAACTGTGAGGCGAGCCATTCAATGGTGCGTTTGCGTGCTTCCTCCCAAGTATATCTGGGGACATATCCCAGGTCCCTCTTAGCCATCTGGTAGGAGAAGCTGAATGGTGTGTTCAACATGGTGAGAAGCTGCCGGTTCAGTGGCGGGACGATGCGTATGAAAGGTCGGAGCATCATGCACAGAACCTCCAATAAGAAGCAGAACACGTAGAAGAGGCGGAGCGGCAGCAGGAGTCTGTCTTGAATGTTGAAGCCCAGAGGTGACATCATGACGTAGTTGAAGTCGGAATAACTCACATGTGGTGTGTCATCAGAAATGAAATAAAACTTTCCTCCAATAGCATTTCTTTTTTGTGGATCTTTGAGGCTGCGAGCTGCTTGGAGGTGGGCCACAGCGACGTTGCCCACGTAGACAGGATTGACCAGGGCCTCTGGTACAGACATACGAAATAGAATGTCCTTGTTTCGTATTCCATCACCCATGTGGCCCAGCAGGAAGCGACAGCCCTCCCCATAGATGTACATGGGTCTGAGGGCGCAGGTGGCCAGTCGGCCTCCATTCGGCAGCACCTCACTGTGGGCCTGCAGGGTCCTCTGCTCGGCCTCCTGTTTGGTCTTGCTGTAGTTAAACTTCAGAGCAGAGTCGTAAACGGTGTCCTCACTGCCATTAACTATGGGTTCACCCTTGGAGTTTGGCCCCATCACCTCAATGGTGCTGGTGTAGATGAAGGACACAACGTTCTCGTGAATACATGCCTCCAGAAGTAGCTGCGTTCCTGCAAAGCAAAGACACTCTTCATAGTTGATACAAGCTGAAAGAAATCTTAATCAGTGTTTATCTTGATTCACAGCAGGGCAGACCTTTCTCCAAGAGTCACACCAGCAATACAGTTAACAGATTACAAAGAAGTCAAACTCATATTTGAGACTCTTGCTCTTTGCTTTGGGCTATTTTAACATTCAACATATTTGATGATGCTATTTCAGTTTAAAGGTCCAGTGTGGAGGATTTGGTAGCATTATGCAGTGACATTACAACCAACTGAATATCCCTCACCTTCGGAGAACTGATGGTGGCAAAAGGCCCTCTGTAGAGCCAGTGTTCAGATGGTCCATTTTGTGCTACTGTAGAATGGTCCAACATGACGGACTACTCACGTCTGTTATATGACATATGACAAAAGCCTCAATGGACACGTTCCCACTGAAACTCTTGCTTCTGAGCTGTTATGGGGAAACGTTTGAGTCAAGAATAGAAGCTGTATTCTCTGGTTGTGTTTCTTGCAGTTGGTTTGTAAACCAAACAGTCAGTGGTGGTGCTGGTACGGCACATCATGATCTGTAGTTACACCAGTAACTCCCTCGTTAACAGTTACACACTGTCCTTCCCATTTCCCATTACTCAACACTCTGGTAAACAGTCGCTTAAATTCGTTACATTCAGTGCACCATGTTTCCCATTATGAAAACGGAGGAGGAGTTACCCTCAGGGGTGCAGTTTCCATGGGAATGCAGTCATCAAGGCTTTCATCATTTGGAAGTGGGCGTGGTTTCATCTAAACTGGGTTGGAAAAACGATAGACCCAACCCATCCTGTCAGTAAAAGGCTGATTTTAAGGTAACAAAAACATAATTTTTATTTTCAGGTGATTATTCACTAATAAAACAAACTTACATTATGTTCCATTTCTGCCAATGGATCCCCCTAAATCCTGCATAGTGGACCTTTAAGTGTAAATTCTGTATAAAGTTGAAGTGTCAAATGGAGATTAAAATGGAAGCACTGAAAGGAGCTAGAAAGTCTGCCTAAGTTAAACTGTGCTTGGTGAGAATCTGTGGGTTTGGCCATCCACTCTGCAGCTGCAGTGTCTTTTAAAGTACTTCATGAAAGCAGTTTGAAATGTTAGTAGAAGCATGAGCCCTGAGAGTCAGCTGACGTGTAACCAATCAAAAGAGTTCTACTTTATCTGCATCAACCTACTGTATATAAAATTTCCAAGAATGCACAATGCTTGATTGTTTCTTCCATCAATTGAAAGACACTCCAGTCTGTAGGAGTGTGGAAAGTGTGAAGTTGCCTGGTAAAGATTTCAGTGGGTTAAAATGACTGCCTTACCTTTGACATTGACCCCATATATCTCAGTGTACTCCACCGAATCATTAACGTCAATGATTGATGCGATGTGGAAGACGACTGATGCACCTCGACAGGTTTTTCTCAGGAACTCACCGTCTCTGATGTCCCCCTCGAAAACACTCAGATTTGTGTCGCCTTTACAGTCTGACACACAGTAAATCAATAATCAGCAATGGCAGTATTTCTTCCTTAAATAGGTTCATTACTGCTGTCAAATTTGGCTAATACACTGTTGAAAAACAGACTTTAAAACTCAATGAGCTCTCCTGATTAAATTCATTACACACACACATACATATATTCATATTTTAGCTTCATATTTCATTTCAAAAATTTCACCTATGCTGCAGAGAGAAGTAAAGGACAACTCATTTCTAGGAAAACAGATTTTACCCTCCAGAGTGTGTAAAAATGTGGGCTCTATGTGTTTGTCCATCAGTCGAATCTCAGCCATTTTCTCTTCTTCCAGCAGGAGCCTCACCAGCCTCTTGCCCAGGAATCCACAGGCTCCCGTCACCACACACACATCACCTCTCAGAGACATCACAAGTTGATTCTCTTTTGGTATGAGGACAGAAAATCTTTTACAATGGACCTTTGAAAAGCCTTGAAAAAGTAAGAGTGAAAAAAAAAAGAATCCAACTTTTGTTCTGATGGTTCGAGTTCTCTCTGCAGGGGAACGACAGCACCTCTGCCCTCTCAGCGTCAGTCGCTCCACTTTT
Organism: Chaetodon auriga; assembly: GCF_051107435.1. Classification (NCBI taxonomy): domain Eukaryota; kingdom Metazoa; phylum Chordata; class Actinopteri; order Chaetodontiformes; family Chaetodontidae; genus Chaetodon; species Chaetodon auriga. Next base: position 21,632,948 of record NC_135086.1, read on the forward strand.
TGTAAAGCCCGAAACTTGACTTGAAAAAAATAATTATTTCCCTAAGGCAGTGTGAAAAAGGGGGATGTACTTCAGGGTAGAATGTGATGCTTTCCAGGGCTAGACAAAATATGGGCTGGAATGTTCTGTGTGCCAAGGACAGTTGCTGTTGGAAGATGTAGTATTTTACTCAACTGAAAATAGCAGTCTGTTACAGGGGCTGGGCAGGCTGAGCATGGGCTACAGAGAGAAACATGACAGCAGAGCCTTCACCTTTATGAAATGAATGATTCACCAAGATTAAATAATACACTGACACGGTACTCATTGGTGGAAGAAGCACTGAGATCTTTCATTTGAACAAAGGGCACTGCATTCGAAATCTCACGAAGTTAAAGGGCTCCATTCAGAGTGTGTTTATACTGAACTTTGTATATCAGTGATATGAACTGATTGTATGTAGTATGAAAGCTGTCAGATGAGAGTAGTGGTGGAAAAAGTACAATTTTCTACTACATTTATTTATTTATCGACAATATTCTACTATGCATATTTTACTACTTGTACTCAATGAAAGGATTTGAATACTTCTTCCACCACTGCTGATGAACTGAACTTCTCAGGAGGGTGTCGTCGTTGGATTTTTCATCTGACATGCCTGCACACTGTGCAGAGGACAAAAAGAGATATTGGCTTTGAAATGCTGTGATGTGACTCTGAAATGTCAGACCCGTTTAGATATTCAGAGAAACAGTTTTATAGGGTTCCCTTAAAAGGGAATATGAGTACATCAGACCTGTATGCTTGTACATTAATTAAACTGAACACTTTCCATTCCTGAGGAAGGTACAAGGCTAGATCAGCAAAATAAAACATGAGTCGACATTTCAAGGTGAGATCTGTCTGCCAGAAAAAACAAATGTGTCTTCCCTCACAGTAAATGGTACACTGGGTCATATGGCCATGTGGTGGAGACTCTGAGTATTGCAGGGTTTTACTGGTGAGCTTTTGTTTATGGGACTCTCTCTAACCAGTATTACATTCAGAAACATCCAGAACAACATTTGAGCTCTGTTTTTCCCACACTCCAGTTTTTAGGTGTCTAAGTGCCCTGATGTTGAGCCAAAAAGAAATACTTTTCAGAGTAGATTTGCTTTATCTGAATGCAGTAAGCTCAGCAGATGACAATGAAATGAAGTCACGTTGCACATCTTTTTGTACAGCACTACCACAGTGCCTTCAGTCTCTTGTCACAGTATATTCAGTTCTTACCTGCTGCCATTGTTTCCTCAACTGCTCGCCGGTGTCCTCAGTACTTTTCTACTCAGCCACACCCACCTGCTGCTCACCCAATCACACACCTGAGACCCGTAGCAATCAGTGCAGTATATAAACTGCTCTGCCACACTCACTCTTTGCCAGGCTGTTGTTGTTCTAATGCAAGACTCTCCAGCTAAATCTCATGGCCTGATCTCCTGCTGCTGTCCACACCTTTTCTCCTGTTCCCCGGTTACTACTTTAGCCTTTTGTCCCTGACCACAAGTCTTGCTTTTTTTTCTTGGATATTGTTTGCCTGAGTGTTTGGTGTTTGCCACACCAAACACTTACAGAGACTCTAAGACTTTGTATTCTGCACGTCCCAAGTCTTTGCCTGCCTGTGACTGCTGGATGTTTTATACCCTGCAGAATACCAGAGACTCTACTTGTTGCTGCTAATTTGGTTCTGCCAATTTAAGATTAAAAGGTTGATAAAAGTTTTACCCGTGTTGTGGTGGTTCTGCACTTGGGCCCGGAACCCGCTACGTGACAGTCTCTAACCTGCTGTTCACCTGCTCAGTCAGTGCTTTTCCACTCCACCTGTCCACTTGTCTGCTTGTGAATACTTCACAAACCCTTCAAGAGACTCTGAATCAAACTGAAGAGACTGACTTGAGTGAGCTTCCCTTGCTCATTTGGTGCCTTGCAGCATTGAATATCTAGACTTTATATGCAAACTGTACTGTGAACTTTGTTACTGCTCATCTGTCACTGCCAAGTCTGAGATCAAAGTAACTATAAGCAATCCCTGTGTACTGGTGGTACTGCGTTTGGGTCCTAAACACACCCGTTACAAGTAAAATCTTTCTGTTTGGACTGCTGAAGCAGATTCACCATAGCTTTGGACATCTTTTCTAAAACATACAATTAATACTTTCTGCATCACATACTCATGTGGGTGTTAGCTTTCCTGTATTTGTAGTCCTTGGCATTGCAGTTGATATCACTGCTGTGTTTGTCTTATCTAGAGGTGAAGGATGAAGTCCCAAGAGGAGTTTCCACCAAAGAATGTGTGTGTTCATATGCCTGTACAGCTGTTGGATGGCCTTCCCTGACAGTGAATAATGTGATTTTAGTGTAACATGAAGAGAATAAACATTTCATTTTAATCTCAAAAGACTGAATATCAATATAAATATACAAAACAAATCAAACATGTCATTTTGCCACTGTGACAGTAATTGACTGAACTCAAAGGTACAGCAATGAAATCCAGAGGCTTCTTAGGTTAGGCTGATCTGTCATTGCTGAGGCATTAAGGGACTGAATACCGGTTACGTTGAATGATAGATTTCATTATAGATAGTTGTGAGTAGTTCGAGCCTTCTCAGACCAAAGCTGACATGTAATCTGTTCTATTACAGCTTTTATTGAGGGGATTTCCTCATGTGTGTTTCTGTTGGATCTGTGCTGTTATGGGTCAGTTCACTCAGCTTTGTTTTGGTGAAAATGTGACTTTCTGTGTCAGTAACAGAATGATAGCAAGTTTCAATCAAAGTTCCAAATCATAAAAAGGACATGCTATCTTCACAGCCACATTCTTGCTTACATCTTGTGACTTTGTGCCCTAAAACTCCATAATCATGAATAAAATTAAAAACCGATGAATGAGTAATTGGCTTTTGATACATTCCTTCATACTTCATTATGATACAGAGAGCTCAGTTTATTCCTCTCAGCTTGTGCGTCATCATAGATGACAGTTCTGTGCCACACTGCCGCAAGGTAATGGGCTAGATAGGACACATGTTACACAGACTGCACTTGTTTGCAGGATAAAATCTGTTTTAGTTTATTGAGATTGGAAGAGCAATGAGAAGATAAAATAATGCCACCTTAATCCTTGGATCACATTATTTCCATTTGTCTAAAGCTGCGTTTACACCAAAATTCACTCAGGTGATTTCATTTATTTCATTGAAGAGATGAATTGGCCTTATGTCTAACTGATCCTGACTTGTTTGCCTCAGAAATCAATCAGATTTAACTCTGACCTGTGACACAGCGATACTCAATATTCCATGAATCAGTGTCCAGCCAGTTTGAGAAGGAGGGTGGGTTTGACTTTTCATCAAGCATGTACTGAATGCTTCCTTTTACATTCTGAAACTGCAGTTTGAGAACACAAGCAGCAGAGCAGAAGGGATGTTTCATGGCTGACAGTAAATGCAAGAACAGGAACTAAAAGAGAGTAAAGTGTCTGATAGAAAAGTGTAGAATTTTCAAACTGTTGAATACTAAGGTTAGCTAACCATGCTTGCACCTGCAGCTGGTGTTTTCAACACACACTATTTCCTGTTTTGCCCTCTGTTTGCCACAACCTACTGACAAATTTCATCTTGGCAGTTCTGGTCTGACAGCGGCAAGTTGGAAACCCCCTATTGGTGGTGCACTATCAGCTCTGAGCTGTGGGCAGTGGACACTCCTGTATCTGGGCCTCATCCACGGACCCCTCCGGCAGATGGACTGTCATTGTACAGGCACGAATCCCCCCCAGAGGCTCCAGCACGTTGAACACTCTGTCCCACACGTCCCGCTCTGGATCATACCGTTGCACAATGTCAACCATGCATCTGCTGTTCCAGGAGTATCCTCCCACCACATAGATCTGCCCGTTAAACACTGTCACACCGACATCACTCTGGCCCCGTGGCATTGGTGCCACCACTGTCCATTGGTCTGTCTCTGGGCTGTAGTATTCGCAGCCCAAGACATCGTCATAGTCGCTACTGCCTCGGAAGTGATTTCCGCCCATCACGTAGAGTCTGTCTCCTACAGTGCACATGCAGTGCAGGCCGCGGAGCTCTGTCATGTCGGCTCGTCGACTCCATGTGTCTGCGACGGGATCGTAACACCAAAGCTCCTTCTGGAATGTGTCACGGGTGATGCCACCTGTGTGACGAAACAGAACCCAACAAATGTTACGATACGTTAGAAATATTCCCGTTTAAACAATCCTTCAGACACTAAAGTGTGTTATTTAGAAGAGTAGATATAGGCTAGTGGCAAACGTTTACACTTAGCCTACCACATACAAATGAGCTAACATTTCCCACAGGAAAATCTGGTAGATATTCAGGGCTCCAGCTTGTTAAAGGAATATTATGCAACTATTTTACCTTAAAAAGCTTGATTTTGATGGTTCATGGACTTTAAGGGAGAATGTTGCCACTCTGTGACCCTGGTGCCTGTTCTTGCACGATGTAACTTGGGTTGATTGGGTACAATCTCCTGTGTGTGAAACATTTCTGGCAGTACGCTACACACCAAGAGGAAGCTAGCTCTGTGTTCTCAGTAGTCAGCTTATCTGTCCATCAGGGAAGTCTGTAAATCACTGAGAGTTGGGGCAGAGCACCCGGTGAACATCAGAGGAAAAAAAATATCTTCTCCATAAAATATGATGCACTCTGGAAATGTTAGGGCGCCAAGTTGCAAAAAAAACCACCGGCGAAATGTTGCTTTAATGTTTGGAAACAGCTGCTCGTTATGATATAAGGTTGTCTCAGTACGTCATGTGCATGTGGCAAAAAATCCCTGTATGCAACACTACATTTGATTTGATCCAGTGTAAACACATCAGGAGTACTTAAAATGTATGAAAATGACACTGTGCGCCCAAGAAAATCTGTCAAGTGAATAACAAGTGTCTGTGGGAAAGTTTTGATGTTGAGGTCAGGACAGCACTGTCCTGTGGCCGGATATCGAAAACAGACGTGGTCAGCACATTTCCTTTCACACTCTAAAGGCAATGTCATCTATAGATCTTTTAAGGATGATGTCTTTACATTGCTCATTCCTTGTAAAGGTCAAAGACAAGGTCGTGGTTACTGTATTTCACAGAGGAACAGAAAGTTGCCCTGAACAGCGAAGGGTTGAACAGTCCAGAAATGTTCTGCATATATCATGAAATGACATCATCCAGCAATACATACTGTATTTTCTAATATTGAAGATATGTTCTTTCTACATAAGTATAACAGTAACTATTATATAAATCAAGCATAAAACCTTCCTGCCTTCATGTCAATCTGAACAAACCACTGAAGCATCCCAAAATAAAAATGATACAGTTCAAATGATCACTCAACGTGTCATTTTTTGTCTTAGCAGCTTCTTTCCGCAGAAGAGCTGATAACACTAAAAGAACGTCTTTGGTTTACAGGACCGTACAGTGTTTTACTTCCTACCATCTATGTAAGCCTTGTTGTGACCTATTTATGTATTTATCTATTCTGTTTCAGCAGGGAGTTAGAAGTATAGTAATTGAGATACAACATGCAAAAGCACATTTTCTGGTGTTTTAATTTCCTTTGTTGCCATGTAGGTTCTTTGCGCTGTTCAGCTTTAAGCATTTTGAATAATGAACTTAAATCTTGAAGTTTGAGGACTGAACTATTGAACTTTGCTACATTTGAAGTCACATCTATTATTTATCACAAACATCTATCCATAACATCTAACATCTATAACATCTATCCACCATGGTAATTTTGTAAGCTTTCTTCACATCAAGCATACTGCAGGTGGAATGACGGGTGCAACTTCCACAGCTCTACTGCTGTCTGTTCTGCAGCTCTGTGTAGTTTCGACCCACCTTTAGCTCATTGTTTTGGTTATTCAGACATTGCTTCATATAAAAAAGTAGACAGCAGTTTCAAGTCAGAGCTCACACAAATTACATGTGAAGATACTGTAGCCAAACATTTGGCAACCCACAAACGGCCAGATATAGTGGACAGACCAAACACAGGATACTGAACTAACGGTGAAGATGAGCCAAAAACAGCTCATAGTAATGCTCATCTTGAGCCGTCTCTGCCACCTGTGTAAGTATGTCAGGCAGTTGTTTGGTTAACATCTTAGCCATAACAGTTTGATAAGCTCAGGGCTCACTGGTTTGTATTTCAGGATGTAGTGGTTGACGGTTTACAATATAGTACTTATGTTCATACATAGAGATGCAGAAAAGCTGTAATTCTAAATCAATTTTCCTGTAACTTTAAGCCTTTTACTTAGCACATAACTTTGTGTTTTTGTTTAGTTTATAATGAGCCTGAGTGTCAACTCAGCACTGCCCTGGTGAAATGAAATGAATATGGTATATTTTCTGCTATATAATATATTACTAACTCACTCAAAGCTTTTGAGAGTCGTGGGCTTTAGATTTGTTGCTTTCTGCTGTTAACCACTTCAACCACAGGTCTTCGCATTTCCTGCATCTCAGTCTTACATGTGAAACTCATGTTTCTGCTCTCAACGTGACAAATTGGCTTCCTGTCCAAGGTTGCTGCGAAACCTGCCTGAGATCAGGCTGAGAGCAGCTCATGAGAGTCTGCTGCTAAACAGGAAGTGGTTTCAAATAGGTCAGCCAAGCAAGACTTTTCAATAATTCATCTTGTCAAAATGGAATATTTTGTCACCTGCAGAAAATCTCTAAGGTCCAGTTTTAGATGTGAATGAAAACATTCTATATTCAAGGATCCTTTCAGAGCTGAGTTTATACTGGACTGGACTCCCAAACTGGCAGGTTCTGCAGTGTTGGCTGATTGAGTACCCCTATATAGTCACATCCAAGCACAGAGGGTGTTGTATACTGTACAGATTGTAAAGGCCCTTTGGTAAATTGTGATTTGTTATATAAATAAAACTGACTTGATGTAGTGTTTTTTGGTGATTCCAATTTTCTGTTTACAGTGTAAAAGTGCAGGTTGTGCCACAAAACACTCCCATCAGGAAGCATCGCCATCATTTAAATTAAAGGGGTCCACTATTGAGCAGTTATTCCATGAGTGGGTCTCAGTTTTACTTGTCTCATGTACAAACACAAGGATGCACATGCACACACTTGTGCATATGGGTGACGCTACATACATTCCCGCCAATGGTTTCACACTATCCCAGGAAAAAAGGTAGGAAAGAAGATTGCTTGCATGAATGTGCACGAAGCAGGTCTCAAAATTTTCTTCAGAATTGGCTTTGCAGGTGTTTTATCAGGAAGGAAATACATTTATCATGTTTGTTCGACCTCAAGCAGACAAACAATGCATTTTTGTGAGTAAAGCTGAATGTTTTGTTTGTTGACAAGCTCTCTTCTGCTGACGGTCTGATGATAGTGCGGAAGTAAGGAAGTCATCGTAGACGCTTGGTTGTGCAAAGCATGTGTGGTCAACACTAGCGACTGTGTGTCAAAGTCGTGTCCCTTTCACCTGCAAATAGTCAACATTGGTTTCTTTTTACCAGAATTTTTTTTTGTAGCTCCAGCCATGACTATGATCTTTCCCTGACCACATGCTTTTTGCTCAGCTTAAAAGGTTAGCCTTCGGGGTAGCAGAATAGAAACCATCATATGAGTCATAAGGGTAGATTAGAAAGGCTCTGACAAACAAGTATGGGGATTCACACAGTTCTCCATCTTCATCTCTGTGAGACAGCACATAACACACACATGCACACTATCAGTGCATACATTGCTTGCTAGCTAAAGCTTAAGTCTGTATTGCCAGTATATTGACGGAGACAGCCAAGTAGACAAATGGACATGAATGGGAATGCACTATGTTCCTTGGGTCCTATGTTCCTCAGCTCAATATCCTCTTAATATGACACATTAAGGACACGTTTCAAAGAGATTTCTGTTGTCAGCAGTGTGTTTTCCCTTGGTCAAAAGGTCAAGGTGAGGGTCAAAATATTGAAATCACCCACCAACAGCTTATAGTCTGTGGATATTTTACCTCGTGAAACCTACACACTCAAATTGGTGACTCCAAACATTGATATCTCCAGAGTGGCTGAACAGATATTTACCATTGAAACTCCATTTTAAACACCCATCTCCATTCATTTTTTTTCTTTTTTTCTTTTTTTAAAGCAGGCGAGCATACAAACAAACATAGCACACATGACAATATAATAACATAACATCGAACAAAGAAACACAAATGGATACACACAAACAAACAAACAAACAACAAAATAAGACAAGACAAAATAAAATATAGGAACCCTTCAAATATTAAAAAAATAAATTTACTACAGCATCACAAAATAACATATGAGAGAGCATATTTATAATTGTATATTATCCCACTCTTCAATAGAGGAGATTTTTTCCCATTTCATATTATGTAGTGCTACTTTCTACTTATTTGTAGCAATTATTTTTTCCAAAAGAAGCTGGCTTTGCAATATATTTTTGAACAAACATATTTAGGCTAGTTCTTGAAGCAGATATCCAATGTTCTTAGCCAGTTTTGGATTTTGGTCCACAAACCTCTTCTTCATTACAAAATCTACATAATGGTGACTCTACAATATCAAACATATTAAGTTGCTTTTTAGTAGCAGTAACTTTATAAAAAATCTTCAACTGAAAAATTCTAGAGTAAGAATCAATTGTTTTTTATAAATTGTTCTGAAAAACTGTTTCCAAGGTATCAAAATATTGAATTCGTCTTTCCAAAAAGTACAGACTAAGTGTAGGAATGCGGTGAGGCCTCTGCGCTGTAAAATAAAATTCTAAATTTTTTTGTTAATTTTTATTCTAGATAACCATTTCTGACATCTCGTAATAGGTGCGCAGATCTGCAGTTTGTATCCTCTACATTTTAACTTCCGTTTCCAATTGATTGGGATGGCTGAAATCAGCTGATTGAAGTTAAAAATATTACAAATTTGTCCATACAACCTGCAAAATTTATCATATGAAAGAAAATCACCTGTACTATCTAGTATATCGTTTACAAAAACAATTCCGTTTCTCCAAAATGTTTCCCATAAAACAGGCTTCTCATCTATTCATACTTCTGAATTAATGGAATCCAGTAACTCCTCCTCTAGTATTTCACCTTCGCTTTGCTGCTGCACTGAAAGTATCTGATCATAGTTTACTGGAAAGAATAAATCAATATCAGAGTCAGCAAGGGTTCATTTTCAAAACAAAATATGGCTTTGAAATAATCCACCTCCTGACACAATATTTCCTGAGGAGATGTTAAAAAAACACTTTTTGTGGCATACAAATTCATAATAGTTTTTTTTTGACAAAATTACTTTGATTTAATCTTAAAAAAAGAGCAGCACACTTTTCCCCTTTTTCCATCCAAGTAGCACGAGATCTATTGATGATACCATTTACACACCCAGAATATAAATTTTCCAGTTCCAATGGCTTATTTTTATGTAAATAAGTTATTTCTACAGAGGGAAGCCGCATTTCGTCCAACTTTTTATTCAGTTCATTTATCTCTTCGATTAAGCTCCTCTCCTTCATCAAATATTGTTTTTGCTTCCATGACCTCATCTTAATAGCATGACCTCTGAAAGCACATTTAAAGGCCTCCCAGATGTTATGTGGGTCTCCGTTCATTCTTAGTGAACTGTGAAGATAGCCCTCACCAATCTCTTACTATCTTTGGGAACATGGGCATAAACCTGCATGGTTACAACAAGGCAAACAATACGCTTCGTGTTCTATCTTCAAACACTTGCAAACAATAAAGATAAATACTGACTGTGTATTGAACAGTGTTACCTTACCTGAAATGTACACAAGGCCCCCGTGAACTGTTCCAGCATGTCCATAGTGAGGTTCCACCATACTGGTCACAAACGTCCATTCATTTTTCCTCAGGTTGTAGCACTCCACCGTGTCTGTCAAAGCGATATTTGGAGAGATGTTTTGGGGTGAATTTTAGGGGTGAGTTGGTAGAGACCAAACATAGAGCTAAAAGAAAGAATGGAATTACATTTCTTAGGTTGCTAGAAACGTGACTGAGTTGCAGCTCACCTATCTCTCCTGAGGCATTCCTTCCTCCGACTGCAAACAGTTTCCCCTTGACAGCGCTCAGGTGGAAGAATGTCCTCCGCTCGTTGAGTGAAGCAATCTGAAGCCACTTGTCAAAGCGCGGGTCATAGCGGTAGGCGCTGTCTATGGCTGTCTTACCCTTGGTGTCATAAGTACTCTGGCCTGAGAAGTCAACAAGAAGCAGTTTTAGAGTGGCAAATAAAAAGGAAGATGAATTATAACCTGTGAATCAATCATATGCATTTATTTAGATGTAGTTTTAGTTTAGATTTAGTTTGTTTGGTCATACTTGAGTCATACTTGATGTATTAAAAATGGGCATGTCTCCTTTTGATTTGTTTAGGTCTACAGTTCCTGTTCACCAATCAAACTAGACTTGGGTTATGTTTCTGTGCACTAGGATTTTAAAGATTGGGGATTATGCTTCTGTTAGGCTCCTATCCTGCAGTTTCCATGGATCATGACTTACGATTAGGGTCCTTGATTTGGCGTGTGCTTATCCCTAATTGAATACCCATGTTAAATAAACATGCAGTTTGCTTGATGTGAATATCGTCCTGGGTGTAGAGTGAATTGTAGGTTCTCTGACCTCCAACAATGAAGAGAAAGCCGCCTAGAAAAGCCACACCATGCTGGTAACGTGGCACATCCATGGGCTTCAGGGCTCTCCAGTGGCCAGACTTTTCATCATATAGCCGCAGCTCGCGGCTCACAACGAGTTGCTGTCGCATTACACCGCCCAGTGCCAGGATGTGGGTGGCCTCTGAGCGTATTTGTGTCCGCTCAGTTTGTAGAGATGGCTGCATGAAAGGCATCATCTGGTAGTTGCTGGCCTCCAGCAGGAGGTTCACGCAGGCCGTCTCAGTGCGCATCATGGAGTCTCCGCCCTCTTCATCATCCTGTGAGATCTGAATGAGTTCACTGGGGCTCATCAATGGGAAGCGAATATGGCGCATCAAGGCATAGACAGAGGAGCGGCGATTGGGGTGGTCATGGTCCAGCCATCCTCTAGCGATGTGGTAGAGCTCCAGCTCAGAGAAACCCTCCAGGGAGTTGCTGGCCAGAGCGTTGGCCATGCTGGTTTCAGAGAGCTGGAGGTAGCGGCCACACTCAACCAGTGCTGAGAGGTTCTGGCTCACAAACTCACCTAGGGTACAACAAAGAGGAACAACATTGATAATTGTGACCCTCCAGCTTATTTTTGTTATTTAACCAAAAGGATGCCTGATGCACAAAACTTAAGTCTTCTTACAGTACATTTTGATAATAGTAAAGTGGGTTCAATAATGGACAAATGAACGGGTAGACTTTTTTAGGGATTGCTGAGGATCTGAAGAGTTGAACAACTGCAATACAGAATCTCTATGGTGTTCCCACCTTCCACCTCATCTATGTGTTTATACAGACCGAAGAAAGGTTGTACTTTCGTTACTGTGCTCTCAGATCAGTTTCATTGCAGTCACCTATATTCAGCTGAACATCCTCCAGAAGCAAGTCTGTGGCGATGCGCTCCACCTCCACACAGTTATCAATAGTGATCTGCATCAAAGAAAAACACAGAAAGGGAATAAATTAGGTGAATGAAAATAATTGCCTGCTTCATTCTGCATTACTTTCTCTATTTTGCATGTACAGCTGTTGGCAATCACATACAAAGGTCACACATAAATGTCTCTTGTCTGTACAGTATAATTGACCCTGAGAGAGAGGGCATTAAAGGACAGTCAAGCACTCAGAGGGATCTGACAGCCAGAGCCAGACCTCCATTAGCTGAATATAAAACCTCCCCATTAATGAACTGATGCAGCATAATAAGAGTGTGACATTACACTGAAACAAAAGCTTCTCACCTCACTGCTCAGTAGCTGATTACAGAACCTCAGGACAGGCATGACCTGCAAGAAATTGGCAGCCTCCAGTGTATCCTGAAGATTACCCATATCGAGACTGACTTTGGATGTGTAAATGAAGTCTATAATGTTCTTTAAACCCAACTTAGTGACCCCATGCAGCTTGATCTCTCTCATCTCCTGCTCCCTCATGCCTCCTGAACAAGTACAAAGAGACAAAGACAAGGTGAATGAGTGATTTTGCATCATGTCAGAGGATTTATGTTGTGCAGGCATTACGCCAAAGTGCGCTGTCAGCAAGCTAGAAAGACACAGCTGGCACCATAAAGCATGGCTGCTCATACGGTGTGAAGATAATAAAAGTGTGTTAGTTAATATTGGTGTCACATGCAAATATCTTTCATGCAGAAGTAAGAAAGAATCCCAGCAAGTCCTTCCTCTTTTCTTTGACTATTTTTGACAAGCCTCAAGACTGAGATGTCCTAAAATGGTTACATACAACCTTTACAGTAGTAACCTCAGGACAAACATTGTGTCACTGGTGATAGGGATCTGAAAGTAGCAAAGGTCCCAGCCCCACATGAATTTTTGTGTCCACATTGGACCTGATGTTGTATTTGTGCCATTAACTATGTGAAAGACATGGCTCTGAGGATGGCTATGTCTGTCTGTCCACTACTGAAATATCTCAGCTATATCTCAGCAGCTATTCTGTTTGTTTACATTACGTACTAATGCACTTGTCACTGAGTACGTTTCATCATGTAATGAACTCAAGTTTCTTGTCTGCTTTTCAGCCTAATAAAGCCGTACCACTCACCGGTGAACATTGCCTTGAAATAGTCACTGGATGAAGCCATGATGACTCTGTGGACTGGGAAAGTTTCATTGCTGTCCCCAGGAACCAAGACTACATCACAGAGAGTCTCATCTGCTCGAAAAGTATGGAAGCCCTGTGGAAAAAAAACAATACTTGTCAAGAATAACTTGGTATGTTGAATTTTACTTCAGCAAATCACAATCATAATAATGCTGAGAAACTTTAGGGATTGGAGGCCCCGACTAGATTCATCAAGACCCATGCCAATGAAAATCAAGTTTTTAACTTTGTTAAAATGTTGGGATGTTTTTTTATATGCTTAAAGACATACAGTATCAGGAGTGAAATAAGCAGTTCATGCCATGGCTAAATATTCTCACTCTCACTCTCTGAGGCAGTCTCAGAAACACCGACTCAGACAGGCAGGGTTTCAGACATCACATACCAAAGGAACCAAGCACTACCAACCACCAACTCTGTATGAGAGCCTGTACATCTCTCCTTCTTTGGAGTCAGTTCCCAGTTTGAACATGTATGGCTGAATTACACCTGCATTACCACTTGTCATTGTGGACAATAGATAGCAAAACAGAAAACAAGCAGAGGTTTGTGTGTTTGATGAGCAGAATTGAGAGTAAGCAGGTCTGCTTAAGCTGCAGACATGCGGTGGAGGGGTGGGTGGAGAAAGAGATGGAGCCTATATCCATACTCATCAGTGCATACTAAATAAAGGCAAATTGTAGAGTTACAGTTAATCCATTTTAAGGCATGAAGGGATTTTTTTCATGGAAAACAATTCCATATGCACCACACAGGAAGAGGACACTTTCCTTCCTTTGAGAACGCAGAGAGGACAGTTATAAGACAAATTCTTATCAATGCAGGAAATAAATCCACTTCATGACAGACTGTGTTTTAAGCATAATGTAACTCTTATTTTTAGACAAAAAGCCCCACTGTTGAGTTAATTGTGTTACAATAATGTAGATGTAAAAACCTATATGATATATGAAGTGCCTTCAGTTTATTACAGGCAAGAGGGTGTGCAACTCCAAAATAAGTTCATTACCCTGAGCCATTTGATTTAGTGGTAAAAAGTCACAAACATACCTGCAATACAGCCGTTCCGTGTTCAGTGCTATTGAACACCTTGCACAGCGGCCGAGGCGGAAGTTTGGGCTTGGTGGCCTTGTCTGGACATTTAACTGGCATTTCCATGGGTGGGGGGAGAGGAGCCGCAGCCGGAGCTGGAACTGGAACTGGAACTGGGACTGGGACTGGGGCTGGAGCTGGGGCTGGAGCTGGGGCTGGTGGAGAAGGCCTTTCATCTATCAAATCCAAATGGAGAAGAGATATTTAGAGGTGAGGAAATAGAGTAAAAAGTACTATAATTCTCTATACGTATTGCAGTATAAATATAAAGTGGCATTGAAATGGAAATACTCCAGTAAAGTTTTACAAAATTGTTCTTAAGTACAGTACTTAATGCACTTAGTTACTTTCACATGTTCTATTGTATCACTGTCTCCTTGATTTTTTTTATTGCAGTTGTTTATATTTATTTGATCTGTCATCTTTCTTGTGTCAGATGGGATCAATAGTTACAATGCAAATTGAAGCCGCAGACAGCGAGTGAGCACACACCTTGACGAACAGGTCTGTCAGGCGGAGCAGGGGGTCTCTCGGGCTGAGCTGGAGGTCTCGGAGGATCCCTGGACTGATGCCTGCTTCCCAGGCGAGACAGTCTGCGGCTCAGCCTCCCCGGCCCGCTGTCGTCTCCACTTCCCCTACAGAGGACGAGGTGTGGGTGACTTTAAGAGCAGTATGATCAGCTACGTATGATCAATTTAATGCAAATGGGGCAAGAACAAGTAGAAAATAGTACGTTTACGAATGTGCCAAATTTGAAAGCCTCTATAACCTTTTACAGTTTTGTGTCACAGCACTTCCTCTTAGGATTTGTACAAATGCCACTTCCTTCCTTTGAACTGGCAGGCCACTCTTCACATGGCCTGAAGCCTAACTCCAACCATCTCTAAGCTGAAGCGTTTGATTGATGGAGTTTGTATCTTGAAAGAGGGCTTGCGTCCTCAATACAGCTGACGAAAGTCCCATATCTGTTTTGTATTGCAAGTTCAATGGTTCCTCCTTTTAAGGTGAGCCTCTTCTCTTGAAGCTGTTTCCTGAGAAGCTACTCATAAACAGTGAGTTCAGGTATAAAATACTGAAAGTAGAGAAAAGACTCAAAATACCAGCATTAAATGCACATTTTGTAAACATTTCTTTCAATTTTCTAAAAAAATTTAGAACATCACTTGGATTAGTGAAAGATATTAATTTTAGATTAATCTGACATCCATCAATCTGATGTGTATCAACATACAGGAAAACAAGTTTGTGATGCTTTAAACACACAGTTTAAGTTTTCATTGTATATTCTTTAGAATTATAAGTAAATAAGTAAGTAAATTCAATAGCTTAAACGTTTGAAAATATAGAAATCGTTGATAAACATATTGTAGCATGTGCTTCTGTCATTCAGCATCAAACTTGGAGCGTGTTGTACAGTTGTAGAGAACAAAACGAATGCTGGAAAATGATTGCAGGTAGAAGCACAGACAAGATGAAAATAAGAAAATCAAAAATCTTTTTGTCATCTTGTTTCCAACCTCTCAACACAGAGTCTTCCAAGTGCTAAACTCAGTAACACCCTTAAATCATTTCTTTGACATACTGAAACCCAAAAAAACAGCTCACCCCATGTCATTGGCCTCTTGGGGTTGTGGACGCTGATGAGACTTCCTGCATGGTGACAAAAGAAGAGCTTTAAAGGGGAGAAAGTGATTTTAGAAACTACAGCAATGTGCTGTTTTGATCCCAGAAGAAGACATCTACAGGACAAGTTTACATATTATTAAAGTTACTTTTGTGCATCCCCGCTAATGCACAAGTATCATGTCTCCTGTAAGATGACTCATCGTTGACCCAGTTTTTGTGTCAGTCAGTCACCTGTTGTAATGTCCTTTTTGTGTGTGTGTGTTTGATGTAGCCTCTCTTGTTGGCAGGCAGTATAAATGTCACTGAACTTCAGTCTCCTTAGTGAAACTGTGAAGCCTTTCACAGTCAAACACTAATGATGTCTTAGAGAGTACACATATTAAATTGTGTGGACAGTGACATTTCTGTGAGGTTTTATTTAGCATGTTAGCTGGACAGTAAATCATTCATTTTCCACATCCCATGTGTTGCAACCTGAAACTTCAAATAGCAGCATGTTTGTCATGAGATAAGATTGGCTGTGTCACAGGCTTTATGGTTGACTTTTTGAAATGTTTATTATTTTGTACTCATATTCAGCACCAGCAATGTTTGGTATCACTTTTAGTAATGCACAATTTGACAAAGATATTACAAACAGTCTTCTTTATGCTACATATTTATTCACATTATACCATGTACCATATGTGTCACATTTAGTTACCATTATCTAGTTATTTGCTCTTCCTGTTGCAGCTCCTCTTGTTCTATAACTGCAATGCATTGTTGTACGGCTGAATGTTATCTTTAAGTGGTATCATTTCTGTAATCTTACTTGTCATATGATCGAGTCTGAAAGACCTTTTTGTTTGAATTACTGATGGGTTAGGACACATTAGCTCCTCCTCAACTGACAAGTGTAATGAATTAAAATGAGTAAAACGATGCAGTACTTTTGTCTAAATTCAATGGTGGAATGTTGTACATTTACTCAAGAACTGTACTTTCTCCACTTTGTGCAACTCAAAGCTATATCGCTATATTGCATCATTACTGTTCAGATTACAATTCTTAATACCTTTCCTGCAGTGAAAATAACATATCTGCAACTGTGGTCAATTTGAATGTGAATATTTCTGATAAACTGAAGGATTAAATGGACATATGGACAACAAAATGATCCTACTCGTTAAGATAAATCAACTATTTGCAACCTCTCTTGGATTAACTGGAAAATGCATCACCACAAAACTGAAAACAGACATTTTTTTCATAAACTGTTGATTTTTTATATAATTCCATGTAGATGAAACTACCCAACAGTAAATAAAGTAGATCTACAGCAGTAAAATGCAACATACACATTAATGCAGCAGTAATATTAATTCAAAAACAAATCTAGTAGTAAAACACAAACAGGGATAATTTTACTGCAGAATGCTACTGAAAATACAAACTTCTACTCAAGTAAGGTTTTGAATGCAGGACTTTTTCTTGCAGTGGAGTATTTTCACAGAGCGGTATTAGTCGATTTACTTTACTAAAGGATCTGAGTAGTGAAACACAGCCATATGAATACACACATACGACTCTGTGCTACCTCATGGTCGTGTACTGTGCCTGTGGGTGACCTACCTGGAAGAAATCCTCCTCAGCAGACTGGACCTGATGCCTCCCTCCAGCCTGCTCATCTAACCAGCCAGGGTTGGTTGGAACACTGAGCAGAAAATGTCTGCTGCACTGCACCGTCTGGTTGGAGAGTTGGAGTATCTGGGTGAGCATTGCCGTTTCTGTGCTTTAACCGACACCTCAGTCACTTCCTGTGCTACTTCTCTTTCTCACTGCCTTTCTGCATCTTGACGCTTGCTACCCCAATGTGTCATACTTGAAATACAGTTAGTGAAGTAAACAAAAGGTTTCACATGTTGTTCTGAAGGTGCTGAAATGAACACATAGGTGCATGAGCAGGCCTTCGCTTATCTACTTGGGTAAGACAAGAATGATAATCCACAAGGAGGAATGTATTTTCTGAAATTGTTTAGCATTCATTCTCATGTTTTATGTTATTTTCATGTCTTTTGCAGAATGAAAACAGGGAACATACAAAATGAAATCCCACAGAGAGACAATAGACAAAATGGTCTTTTGACATTTTGAAGTGGAAGTTTATAGTCCACTGTGTTTTTAGCTGCTGGTGGAAGCGCTGCAATCACTGAGCAGGTTAGTTTTTCTGTGCTGTTCCCTGGAGTAATTAGATTATATTCATTTTAATTCAACACCCATATCTTCTATAGATATTGAGGCAATTGTGTGCTTCACAGCCAAATTGTTGAGAAATACTGCACCTGAATCTTCCCTGCATTAAAGCTCAAAGCTTGTCCACATTAATTCCCTTGAGTATGTAGCTAGGAAACAAAACCAAAAGACAGACTTCTGCCATGCACACATCTGTTAGTGACTACTAATAATAGATCCAGAGCAACAGATCTTCATCACCTCAGCTGACGTTTATTGAACCACAAGCACTGGCAGCATCTCAAACTGCAGTGTGTCATGACATGTCACTATCAGTTGCATTTGTTACAATAAAACCAAAGTTGT
Organism: Chaetodon auriga; assembly: GCF_051107435.1. Taxonomy (NCBI): domain Eukaryota; kingdom Metazoa; phylum Chordata; class Actinopteri; order Chaetodontiformes; family Chaetodontidae; genus Chaetodon; species Chaetodon auriga. Next base: position 21,651,075 of record NC_135086.1, read on the forward strand.
GTTGCCTTCATGAAAAGTGCCTCCATCCCCTCCAGTCCAAAAGCAAAAACACTTTCATTATTCAACTGCTAAATCTCCTGCCAACCTTCAGCTTTCCCAGGACACTGTCTAACTCCTACACTCCTGCATGAATACATATTGGATGTCAAACGCAAGTCATTTCCAAATTGTGGAAGCTGCTTGCATGTTTCGTTTTTACTTGACAAAGTCACAGGTTCTGAGATGAACATCTTTCAGTTTCTTTGTCATGGTGGAGTCTCAGGCTCTTGCTCAACACTGCTGGTTTGGTTCAGTTGTGGATCCTGTTCAGTGGGTGACGTTGTTGTCCTCAGTGCTGCCCTCTGCTGGTCTGTTAGAGTTTAGAGAACTGAATGAGGTTCCTGTTGATTTCTGCCACGTTCCTGCAGCCTGGATGAGAGCAATATGAGATGTTGTTGTTGTAGTAGAGTCAGAATGTTGCTGTACTTATTTTGCCACAAACATAAACATGGTTACACTGATCACGTCAGTTTGAGTGGCGTGACCTCACGTCTCACCTGATAAAGCCATGGACAGACGGAACTCATCGTTTAAGATTTGCAGTACCTCCCTCACCCCTTCCTCACCCTGAAAGATCACACAGGACCCATAATTACTGGAAAAGCCTAAATACAATCTGTGAAAAGTTAACATCAGTATATGTCAGCTTTAGCTTTTCATTTTGGTTCTTGACTTTGTGGATGTTTAGACAGAATAACAGTGCTACAATTTGCAAATACTAACTTTTTTAAAACCGTTATTTTACCAGGAAGTCTCATTGAGCTCAAAAATACCAGACCAAGGTTGCAGCTGTACACAATCACAACATATTAAAATGGAACATGTGCAACATGATATGCAAAAAACAAAACAAAACAACCCACATTAAAACAGAAGAACAGCTAAAACAACAACAACAACAAAAACCCACAGTGGCCTCTCCAAAAATCAACCACACGCACACATACCGCCTTCATGAAGACATTGATCATGATGCCCTTTTTTTTGTAACTTAACTGTTTAAATCAACAATAGTTTAGAATATAAACCTTACACCAAGGCCTTAGCTCAACAGTGTCAATGTCTTTCAAAGATAAACTTCAGCTGTCAAGGACAGCAGCTTAGTGGAGTCTGCACATGTGGGATAGAAGCTAAACAGGAAAGGAAACATCAGTGTTGTGGTTTGTACCTTGTATGCAAGTCCCCACACTGCTGGACGTCCAATGAAAACACACTTGGCTCCCAAGGCCAGCGATTTCAATACATCACTTCCTGTCCTGATTCCTCCATCCAGATAGACCTCGATCCTGCCCTGCACGGTGTCCACGATCTCTGACAGCGCATCAATCTGTTGGCAACAGAGCTGAAGATGTAGCAGGGCCAACACACTTTATAGCAACAGAGCACATGCTGGTAAGTGTAGCTGTGTTTCCACCTGGCTTTTCATTCTGCACTGTAGCCCAGGCTTGACTGTGTATATTACCATTACTTTTTTGGGGAACACTGTGGCTCAAAACCATAACAAGCTCATGGTATCTACATCTCAGGTTTATCACTGTCAGATACTACAGCATCATTACCAGTGGTAACATTAAAGGAATAGTTTGACAATTTGGCAAATGTGCTTATCAGCATTCTTGCTGGGAGTTAGATGAAAAGATCAGTACCACTTCGTCACTAACGTCTGTGGGTTAGCTGGTTAGCTTAGCTTGGTATAAAGGCTGGGAACAGGGAGCAAAAGCAGGCCTGGTTCTGTCCGAAGGTACCAAAATCCACCTAAGAGCGTCTCTAAAGCTCGCTAATGAACACATTAGTTTATCCTGTTTGTTTAATCTGTAAAGAAACAACTTGTGATGATGTTATGGGGGTTTATGTGCCAAACTATTTCACACACAGAAAAGTGACTTCCTGCTGTCTTGTCTGGTTGCCTGGCAACCTCAATGTGACAAGAAGACACCAGGAAACACATAAAACAGCAACCTGTTGTTTTTACTCTTCTATACTGTTGAAGATTTAAGATGATGAAGATGTCTTATGTTACTCAGTGAGCTCAGAGCTGCTGGTAGGTACAGTCATAATGGTGGTATACTTGCATTCACTTATATAAACACAACATTGGAAACAAAATGAGCTTTAATATTTAACTTGAGAAGTAACAGGGACAGGAAGTACCGAGGCTGGGCCTCCGTCCAGCTGTCTCCCCCCATGGTTTGACACAATGATGCCCTGGACGCCATGCTCCACAGCCAACTCAGCGTCCTCCTTGGTCAGGATCCCCTTGATGATAATAGGCAGGCGGGTGATGGATTGCAGCCAGTAAACGTCCTTCCAACTGATGGACGGGTCCAAGGTGTTGGCTGGGATCCCATACTCCTCTGGGACTGCTGCCTCCTGCTTATAGTGCATGTGGTCCAACTAGTTTAAGGGTCCACTTGATATACAAATGGTCTCTGGACAACTACTGCTGCTTGTACTTTCCCTGATAATGACGCTGCCAGAACATGGATTTGAGATATTTCCTATATATGTCTTGTAGCTACATTTCATGGGTCACACAAGCAATTTGTGATGGAGAAATACTTCATAATATAACTTCATAATATAATTATGAACAAGACATCTGGAATGTTACATCTGATGTAACTCTAAAAAATGTCAGCTTGGGTATGAATATTTCATTCAATGTAAGTATTCAAGTTTACATCAGTGTAGTAGTGAATAAAATAACCTTGTCTTACGTATCTCACATTTTCTCATTTGACCTGACTTGTCTTAGTCTTGTCTGTTCTTGTTCAGTCTTATCTTTGTCTTGTCTCATTTAATTTGTTCTTCTATGTCATTAAATTTTGAAAATGTCAAGAAAAACTGTTACCTGGAACACTCCATCAAAGTTTTTGACCTTGAGGTGCGGCGGCAGCTTGAACTGGTTGCGGATGTCGTTGCGGCGCTTTCCAGTGTAGGGGACATCGACGGTGAGGACCAGGGCCTTGTAGCCAAGCGCTTCTACACGGTGTACAATCTGTTCTGACAGCTTCCGGTCCCGGTACACATACAGCTGGAACCAGCGGTAACCGTTTGGTGCTGCTGCCACTATCTCCTCCACTGAGCAGGTGGAGTAAGTGCTGGTGATGTAGCAGGTGTTGAGTGCCTCTGTGGCTGTGGAAGTTGAGAAATTATTATAGGGGTCACTGAGGATCAAACTCACCTGTTGAGCTGAGTTCAGTCACCCAGTACGCTGTCAGTACACTGTACACTGACAGTGTCAGTGTGTCCATGTGCCTCTGACTTTCAGAAATGTAGGAAGAGTAATTGTCTTCTCGTCACAGTCCTCTTCCAAACTGCACCACCAGGGCTTTAATTAAACAACTATAATAATTATTGAAAACTTAACTGGCCATTTTATTAGTTGAGCATTAAATTAGCTTTAAGAAAAAAGAGAAAAGACCAGAGAGCCTTCATTACAGCACAGGATTACTGCAATCTTATGCTCCCATCTAGTGTTGGCAATTGTTACTGGATAAAAACCTTGAAAATACAACTACAAACTCAGAAATTTTGAAAGAAAAAAATCCGCTCTTTTTGCATTTTTGAAAAGCTTTCATGATTAAACATTGAAATCAGGGCATTCTGTATGTTAATAGCTTTTCATCACTCACTCACACACACACACACACACACACACACACACACACACACACACACACACACACACACACACACACACACAGTCCTCACCCCGAGCAGTGGCCACCTCTCCTTCATGCCAGGCCAGGCAGTGAAAGGCAGTAGGTGCGATACCAACTGGAAAGCTGATTTCTGTCCCCTGAACGGTGGTCCGGGTGTCACTCACTGACACATCCCGCAGGATGCGAGGCCTGAGACGGATCCTGAGTGTGGAGAACAGACCGCATTAGGACCATCTTAAGAAGTAGGGGAGGCAGCAGTGGGTGATATACAAAATTCTATATTTTGACATGGTGTTTTTTATGTGCTAGTTTATGAACTGAGGAGCTGCTTATAGATAAAACTTTACTTAAAATGATTTAGTTAAAAAATGGCTAAAAACTAGCAATAGTTATTAGTATACCTTATTATCTCACCAGCCATGTTTATCTAACCTCTTAGATAACCTCTTCAAAAAGGATAAATCTGTAAAATACATATGTAAATGTAGGTTTTATGTTTGTTTTCCACTTATTTTCCTCATTTGGACAAAAAGTTACCTTTACCTAACGGTGGAACAAACCAGCCTCTTGACCAAGTATTGTAAAATCTTAATACCGGTATTGTCAAATGAAGCCATTCTTTTAAGAGAATCCCTCTCGAGATGATGCAATGCTGTTTTTGCTGGACAATTCATATTTCTTTGACTAAGAAGAGACAGAATCTGGGATTCTGTTTCCCCAAAGCTTTGACTTGAGATCATCTTTCCAAGACACAGGCCAGTCTTTATTCCTGCTGGGGAAAATCTCTAACCTGAGCCCAAATGCATCAGCAAACAAACCCCATGTAAGAAGTTTGTTGGAGCAAAAGCATATATGAACAGAACCATCAGAGTGAAAAAAAACAGTCCATCAGTCACTTTATGGAGACATTAGGAAAGCTGAGAGGAATGCATGAAGAGACACACAAAGGAGAAGCTCTGAGAAGATAAAAAACCTCATGAACAGTTCCATACTCACTACAGCAGGGTGGACATAACAGTGCAGCATGAAATTTATCACAACCACACATGCTGTACTGTATGGAGAGAAATCAGTTACAGCAGTCAAAAGTCCACAAAAGCTTTAACATAAATAATGTCAGGCCTTGATGGTGAATTTCTATGTTATTGAGCAGAACCATCAGTAGAACCATTTAAGCTGTTCTGTGTCACTGTCTGTGCTGTTTAAGATGGAGACTCTCATTGTTTGGTAAATTTAAAAGGTCTTAAATATTCAATTGTGGTGCTAAATTGTGTAATTGTGATGACCTTGCATGTCAAGGTAAGTTTTATTTTTCCCACTGTACCTTTTGTAAGCCAGTAAGTTGTCGTCCCTGGTGCAGCATTCGTCTGCTCCAGCTGCATAATAATCCCAGGTGGCCTTTGAGAGATGCTCCTTAGCATACTCCTCAAAGTCTGTCAGGCATACCATAGCCATCTCTGCACAGCGACCTCCCTCTCTGTGTGGGAACAGCATATACAATACCACAGCAGAACAGGAGGGACATCAACCATCAACACACATTCTATTTCAAGTCATTTCACCGTAAGCACAGGCTGTATGAATAATAACTGGCTGAAAATGGAGCTTCAGCATTCAGAATATCTCTTTACTCAATGCTAAACACTGCTGACTCAGCTCAACCTAATTAGTTATTTATTTCCAGTCTTTACCACAACCAGGCACTTCTCATATTTTTACCATCCCGTGTCATCTGGAAAGTGGATTTTGGTGCAAATAGCTGCAGGCACCAACAGCAAACAGACTTCGAGTTCAAAATGAAAAACTACTCTACAAGCAAGAGCTTCCAGCTTCAAGACTTACCACAAATGACTGATCTTTCAGAAACAAAATCCCTCACTCACATGACACAGCCTCCACGAAGGACTGAAGACGCAACATCGCCGCTCAGACGAAAACTGCCCTCGTATCAGCAAATGCAGTGCGATCAAAACTCAACTGTCGAGCTTCCACGCTTTGACACCTGAGCAATAAAATGGCTGGTTTACTTTTAGCTTTAACACAGAGATGAATCAGTGTCTGTGTCAGTCCTTGTGTCCACACTGTTGCTTTTGTGTCAGTCAGAAACAAACTTTCATAGAGCCACTATGAAAGCCACAGACAGTGTATGTGACCCGATGATGACCCTTTCTCTTATTGTGTTTACACAAGCTGGAAATGTGCTGATGGTGACTCCAACTATAGTGCGGACAAGAGGCGTTTGACACAGTGCTCTGTGGCCCAGATGGTACGTACAGTCGTACACATGGGCATACACATTTACACAATGTATGCACAGGCCTGCAGGCTACCACATGCAGTACATACCTCTTCTTAGAGTAATAGAAATCTTCACATTGGTGAAATAATCAGCTTTAAATTTGAAAAATGTCCTCACTGAGGAATAAATAAAAAGTTAGTCAGGACTACCTACACGTGGACAAAGTATTCAGATCCTCAGTAAAGTAAAAGGTAAGAAATACTCTGTTACAAAAAAAGAATAACAATGCATCATATTTGATATGCAGATAAGTAAAGTAGTAACTACACCTGTCAAAGAAATGTTTGGAGACCAAGGTTTCTTGTGATATGCAGTGAAGCACAGTACAAGTATACACTGGCATAAAATGGAAATTAAATACAGTACAACTAGATGAAAATTTCGCTTCCGTACAATACTTAAGTAAATTTACTTTACTTAAATAAAGTTACATTATCCTCCCTTTGAGGTCACAACGGACATGCCCTATGTTTTCAGAAGGAAATTTGGGGACCAGTTTATGTTGTCTAATTTAGAGTTACACTCAGTTGAGGCAGACTCCATATATTAAAAAAACAACAACAACAAAAAAAACCCAATTCACATGAAAATTGACTATTTCCAGGCTTAGAAAAAAATTGTGTAAAAAAAAAAAAAAAGAAAGAATTAATTTAATAATCTAACAGATTTTCTCAGGTTTTACACCACCAAGTAGTGGAAGCTCGGGACATAAATTATACTGCCAACACATTCAGAAAGGAAAAAAAACAAAACCGTGTTATAGGAAATTTGAAGTAGTTTAACATCAACATTAACATCAGTTCATACATTGATGTCATGTCATATGCATGTTTTCCTTTTTCTGTTCACTCTTACGACTTAAGACTCCAAGTTCATTACTTTTTATTACTGGAAGCTGCTTATCCTCGACGTCACAACAACCCCTCCCTCCCACTCCATCCCTTAATCCTGCTTTACTTGAGGTAAAACAAAGGCTTTAAGTCCAAACTTCATTAAGTACATTGAACTGACCCTTGGCTACGCCTCGCCCTTCTTAGATACTGTTGCTACGCCTGTCGACCTTCCATCCTGACACAGCACATGAAGTTTCCATTGATAACACTTGCAGATTTACTAAGTCTTTGATTCCTCACAGAAGTAAACATTTCTAGCTTACAACCATGGACACTTTAAAGGTGTAATGCTAATGCTTGAACTCCGTGAGTCAGCTGAGAAGTCTGTCAACAGCTGACGTTTCCATGTGACACATTTTAGAACGAGAATCCTGTAAAAGGGTCTTAAATATGTGCTTGATGGCTGCGTACATGACAAAATGCTGAGGCTAAAGCCACGTGTCCCAGCCATAACATCTGTGTCTCACCAGCTGTTGATCCATGCCACGTAAACAAGGGAGCAGCATTGTTTGTGTATTTCAATGTTGAGCTAATTTGCCTGGTAGTATGGTATTAAAAATAAAAAATGATCAAATGTAGAGTCATTAAAATGTTGTTCCTTGATAAATGGTGAACAGTGGTTAGATTTAGGCTGTGCCTCATTGGCACAGTGCTTCACTTTTACAGGAGAGAGGGATTTGAGGATATGAGGGAAAAGTAATGAATTTGGCAAATGTAATCGAATCTATTGTATATTTGGCTCAAGATGCTGGAGTGCGACCTTCCCCTGAACCAGGAGTGGGAAGCCTTTTTCCTATCAATGCCCATTTCAACTTTTAGAACGTCCTTCAAGGATCAGACTAAAATATTTACCACATATACCACACTAACCTCTAATGCAATGGCTGGAACTGCTGGTTCTGTCTGGTGTCAGATGGTAGTATGATGATGATGATGATGATGAAGATGATGCTACTCACAGCTGGTTTTCCAGGTTTGTGTCAGTCAGTCTTTACAGAATTTACTCTTTGTAAGAGTCACTGAGCTGTTCTCAGTAGTGGGTTGTCCCAAACAGAGATGCAAACTCCTCAGGACGCACATACAGTTTCTAGAACTGGAGCTGAGGGAGGTTGTTGAGCTCGTCATTGGTTTACAGCTCAATGATTTCATGTTGTAGCTCATCAGACACATCAGCTGGTTCTACAGCAAATCTGTTAAACTCCTTTTCTTGACTTTTCACATCCTGAAACCTCTCACCAAATGCCTGAAGGAGTTTTCACACTCAGCAGCAGATTCACATGTCATAGCAGCTTTTGTTCTCTCAGAGCAGGAAAATGCAAAGTGTTTCCTCTTTCCAGCTGCTGCAGCTTTAATTTCACTTCAGATGAGTTCACATTTGAAAGCAGAGAGCTGAGAAGCTGCGTTCAGCTCTTAGAGGTTCTTGGTAATGTCCACCATGAACAAGGATGTAGCTATGTAGCAGAACACACAGCATTCATTACCATTGAAAAACTAGACAAAAGACACCACCCTCATAACTCTTGACATACGCAGTACCACTCTTCTCATGCACATCACATTAACATGCAGAAAAATGCAAAGCTGGACAGGCCTGCTGGTGCCAAGTTATAGTTACTAAGCTCTGACTGGATGGTTGCTGTTCAGAGGAGGGGATTAGTGAAGGGTCAATTGCAGTAAAAAAAAAAAAATGCTTCAAGTCCAAAATGAATTGTAAACTGTCCCCCACCCCCACAAACTGTTTGATGAACACATCATCTGAACACCTAGCAAAGTCCATAAACATCGTTATTAATATAGAGCACGTGGCATACACATACATGGTCCTCTGTTCCAAACTTGATGATTTTCTTCCTTAGCACAGGCTTTTAGCACTGTCTCAGTCACACAAAGGCATGCTGTCCCATTCACCCAGATTTGTTTGGGTAAAAACAACCAAATTCCAGAAACAGAAACCTGATATTGGTTCCTTTTTTACTGATGTTGTTGCAGTAGTAGGTCATATTTGTGTTTCCATCAAACACTATAATGCAATATATTAGCTATGACAATTTTATGACCTCATGATGAAAACTAGCTTGTCACTGTCCTCACTTCATGCATTGCAGGGTCAACTTCTTGTTTGATGCTTGCCCCGCCGACCTACGTGATGTCAGCCCATTGACGGCATCCACCTTTGATTATGTGGTCTCAAAGCTAGGGCTCAGCATTTTCCCTCATCAGGCAGGAAAATAAACCCTGTATAGTTGTACTGTCCCATTCAACCCCAGGTGACTGCTTTTCTCAACTGGCTGATTGAATCCATGTTGTCACAGGTGGAAAAGGCAACGTGGTTGTTTCACCAAAGGAAGACGACTTTTAGGTTGTCAGAAGTTAAGTTAAGTTAAGTAATGAGAGGAAGGGAAGTGTGTGAAATGCACCCTAAACTGACTTGGATTGGACTTTTCATTCACCTGTCATCACCTGGGCCTAAACTTTGTTACAGCTGTACAACTGGACCCACAACTGCAACTCAACAAAACACAATCGCCACATCCATCGGCTGCTGGTGCCTTCAAGTGAGGCTGTGTTCACGACAAGACTGACACGGTAGTCTGTAGATCAGTTTCTCTGAATTCATGACGCATTTTAGCAGTCTTTCCTTTCTTTGTCTGACTTTTTTTATCTGCTGTACTGTTTAGTCAGTAAACGTGACACTGAACTGCAATATCAATCACATATCAAAGCTAGCTAAGCATTCACAACTGTATACGAAGCAACATCCATTTTAACGGCTTCTTATGATTTTTATCATTTAACCAGTTGCCTTGCAACCACATTTGTGACTTGTTGATGCTTGTCAAGCATATGTTTACTCAACTTTATGTGTCAAATATAGCAACAAGCCAAAAGATTCAATTTAAAGTAAGCCCAAATCCACACTACATGTCAATACTATACAGTGGACTATTCATTGACAGGGTAGTTACAGGGGAGAGAAATTTGGAGCTTTATTATTTTTGTACTAAAAACCTCGACAGACATCAGCATACCTGTGGCTTTGGAAAGACACTATCAATGAAGTGTCCAAACTCATGAAGAGTAAGTAAACTGTTTGTCATAAGATCAAACACCTCATGAAATGTTCCTGTGGATTCCTGCACACAATTTTTTTTTTTTTTTTTTTTACATCTCCTCAGTGAAGAACCTATTCTCTTAGCAGGTCAAAAACGATGGCAATGCGGATGGCCACTGTCTTTTTTTTTTTTTTTTTTTTTTTTTCTGTTGCTGTTGTTGTTATACCGATTTTCTCAGCTTGATAGGCTATCATTATCATTGCAAGTTGAATATTTTTGTCATCTCATGCTTAAAAATAAGGGTTATACTTAAACATCATTCAGTTCAGTTTCCATAAAAACGGAAGATGTAAGTAAGAAATAATAATTGTAAATCTGTACTTACTACGGCAAATAATAATTCCAAAAATATGGTCATTGTCACCATCACTCAAGCAAAAATGAAATTTTCACAGCTCAACAAAAAACTAACTTTACAAATTAATAATCAACAAATTACTTAAAATATAAATCAAAATTATATGATCAATGAAAAAAGATTGCTAAATGAATGAAAACTACATAATTAGAAAGAAATTAAAAATCAGTCATGATATAAGAAATAAGGAGTTGTATGGAAAATTTGACAATACATATTTTTGCCACTGACGACTAAACATTTTGTTTGATTTTTCTAGACAGTGAAAGAAATAGATCCTGGTGTGTCAATAGTTTAGAGGGATTGCTTATTTTTTTCTTTCTGAGCACACAAACGGCCGAGTGTATGAACAGACATCGAGCATGATGATGGTTTTCTGTTGCGTTTTCCTCCGTTCAGTTCAGTACTCACCGATTACAAATGTTCATTCTTTCTCAGCAGACTTTCTTCCCTTCCGACAGAGTCATAACCTGTGAACAGTCCACAACCAGAACACAAAGCACACGGGTTCCTGTTACTGCTACCGACACTGCTGATATAACCACTGCTGCTCTTATTTCCACTTACTGTATACTGATAGTACTACTGTTACTGTGACCATAAATCCTGTGCCACTAACAGCGATACTGGAAACGCTGATGATAGTACAACATCAAATATCCATTTTAGTTCTGCTACTTGAAACATTAATGCTGATATTGAATCTAATTGAAAATTCTGTGCTTGCTGCAATGAGGATTACTACGCCTATCATTATCAGTATTACTTCCAGCATGTATATGCACCGTATGTCTTATACAGTATTTTGGGATGTATGTGTACACACACACACACACACATATATATATATATATATATATATATATATATATATATATATATGTATTTTGTTTTCTATTATATCCTTTGTACTTACTGTTTGATGTAAATTTTCATTGTTTTTGTTTTATTTTATTTTACCTCATGTCTGCCCTTTGTAAAGCATTTTGATCAGTGCCGCAGCACTAAGCTTTATTATTATTATTATTATTATTATTATTATTATTATTATTATTATTATTATTACTATTATTACTATTATTATTATTATTATTCCTTACTATAACTTAATTACTTACTTACTTACTAGTAGTGGTATTACAGTTACAACAACTACTACTAACAGTAATACAGTGGAGAAATACAGACTCATTGTGCACATTATTAATAATCCCTGTATTTAAATTACACCAGTACATCTGTGTTTGTTTCTTTTTATGATGAACAAAGTATCATTTTATTAAACACAGTACAATAGTACACACAGATACCATCATCCAGTAAAACCTTTGTAGTATAAACACTTCAGCATGAGCTTTCAACTATGAACACTTGAGGGCAGTGCAATACTGAATGAAGTCCATTCATAAAGCTCCATTCAACATCTGTAAAGCAGGTAAACACAATCACACTTCTATTTAGTGCACGTGTCATTACTGCACGCTCTGCGCTCGGTGTGTCAATGTAAAAACAAGAAACGGCCTCTGATCTCACACCTGTTATTCTAAATATATTTCATCTATTTACCATAAACACCGTCACAACACACACTGTACTTCCTGATCTGTGTGTGCTTTCTAAGGTTAAAGTACAATGTGTTTGAGGTAACCTCAGTTTGACTGTATTTAAATTGTTCTACTTTTTGAATTATTCGAAGTCTCATGGGAGTTTTAGAAAATAGTTACAATTATAAAAACGTAATTTTAGCTATCTAGAAAAATATCTTCTGCTAAATAACCTTTGTACCCTTGTGTAAGCAGTGGAAAAGCTATTTGTTGTCTCTCACTTTAAATTCTTAAAATATAAAATATAGTACATTTTTCTGGTATTTACTTTACATTCAGGCGATATTGCTTTTTTTTGACCAGAATGTCAGTTTCATTATCTACTGTAGGCTCCTTGTTTTCAGTATGGCTGGATGTGTGTGATGAATGTGAGCTGTGTCGGCTGTGAAAGGTGTTGCTCATTTGGACCCACTGAATGGCTGCTGAGAGCACATTGTCCAGGTGAATTTCTAGAATACCTGGTATATGGTATTTAGTGTACAGTGTTAAACAAGGCGAGGTTTTCACCAGCCTCTGCTACAGATTACTTGTTTTTGTCGCACAGGCCTGCTTCCATTAGCAGTGCTGCTCATCACCAGCAGAAAAACACATGCTGACACCTTGTTGCTCTTATTCATTTATCTGGTGTAAAAACACTGGGTGTCCACATTTTGGTAAAATGTAAACAGTCTAAAAAACAGAATCCTGTAAAGTGCACACAGTGTAAATATATGTAGTTACTGAAGTGGATAAAATCTGTGTCTTACCTTAATCTGAGCTATTTGAATGGCCCACGGTACGTGTTGGTTCCACGCTTATTTGACAGGGTCGTGTCAGAGGGCAGTCCAGCCCCCCCCATCCTACCTCCCCTGACTCACCCTGACCCACCCCACCCCTCCCCCCCTCGCAGCGTGATGCTCCACCCATCGTGGCTAAGCCTCTCGTCAGCACTCTGGACCCGGGCCTCTCTGTGTGCCAAAAAACACCAAAAGCTCACCCAGGTCAATTGTTTAGAGGAGCAACACAAACCTCCCATTCTCCTTCTGGCCTCTCTCCCTTCTTTTGCTCCTAACTTTCATCCCTCCTCCCATCCATCTTCTTTCCTTCCTTCCTTCTCTCATCTGTTCCATCCCCCTCCAATCCTTCCCATGATTCATTTTTCCTTTCTTCCTTCTTTTCTACCTCACTTGTTCTCCCTCTCCTTGCTTCCTTTCTTTCATTATTTTTTGCCCCGTCCATCCCTATTCCTGTCTTTTCTGTCTTTCCTGTATTTGCTCTTTCATATTTACATTCTTTCCTCCTTCCTTCCCATTACTTCTTCCTTTATTATCTCCCTTTTCCCCCTTCCTTGCATCCTTCTCTTCCTGCAAACCTTTGGCTCTTCCCCCTTGTGTTTTTAATATTTATTCTTTGTGTGTGTGTTGTCAGTTAGTTTGTCTAAGAGTCAGTCAGTATCTGACTGTTTTAGCCTGTGCATGTCTTTGAGAAATGATTGTACCAAAGCTATATGGTGCTGTGGTGTGCCTATGAGGGCAACACACTTAAGAAAACACATGCAAATAGTCAAAACACAAGCAAACAAAGAAAACATCAACTATTTGACAACACATGCACAGCATTAAGAAACAGTTTTTGCAAAATGAGAAAGCACAAGCAAATACAGAAAAGCTGCAAGTAACATCGACAACATGGGAAACTGTTTCCGGAAGACACTCAGAAGTGATGAAACAGCTCGGACATGGCTGGGAATGGCCAAAAATCTTACGTTTGAGCTCAGTTTGTTACTACCACCTACTGATAGCCGACTTCAATAACTTCATGAGTCACAAACCATGGCAACAGCTTGTGTACATCACTTTTTAGTGTCCCCTGGAAACACTTTCCGTTGTTTGTGCTACTTGCAGCATTTCTGTATCTGGTAGTGTTTTCTCACCCTTTGCATTTTTACTAAATGCTGTGCACGTGTTGTCAAATTGGTGATGATGTTTTTTCATTTGCATGTGTTTTCTTAGGCTGTCATACACAGAGCTCTCAGAGCCACCGTACTCAGGCTTTTTTGATAACTCATTGTCCTTCTCCTGAAGACTTTTTAAGTGTGAACGCCTGACATTTGCGTTGTAGTTTTAAGTGTCACTCACAGATCACTACATTGTGGAGTCTGAAAGTGACAGACATGATCCAACTCTGATCGCACATGAGAGACAATGGCTAGAAAAAGCAAAACAAAGAAAAAAAAATCTCTGTTAGGTGCCAGAGCTCTTTAAGGAAGTGTCAAACTTGTCAAGTGGAGTGTGGACTTTGACAGCTGTTTTGAGGGTCTTTACATATAAAACACAGATGTCCCAACCTTTGATATCATGAGATTGTTATGTTAGGGTCCCCATCAGTAAGTGATGGATTGATGGCAGGATGTGAGAGAAAACGGCATGAATGCCACAGTGTCTCAGCTCGCCGTGGACGAAACGAAACGCCTCGAGAAGTTGTTCAAGCGTTTTAAAACAGCAGTGGGGTGCAGTGATGTTAAATTAGATTCTCTCGCTCTTATTTCATTACGGCTTTTGAATTGAATTTACTCTTTGTAAATATAATGTCTTGGGTAACAAAACCTGGCTTCTTGAGAGGATGTCTGTCTCTGTGTGTGTGTGTCTCTGAATTTATGTGTTTTATTTTGGCTTTAACACGAAAGGCTGTGAAGGTGGAGCCAAGGCTAAATCTGACGAGTTGGACCTCCGCGGGGAGATGTGGGTGTTACCTGCACCGAGAGGAGGTGCAAATTGTGTTAATCCACAGCTGGCCTCGATGTCTAATACCGCAGAGTTAGATCTGGCTCCGGGGCCGCCGTATTGGAGGTACTGGACGTTCAGCTGAGTGGAAAACCTCTTCCACATGCTGGTTGAGGCTCTGCCCCGAGGCTGCGGCCCAGCATGCCGCGGCACATGTGTGTTGAATTGTCAAGGTGTTATCATGCCCTGGCGAGACTCTGTGCTCCTCCACCTCTGTCTCTCCCAGGTTTATTATCAGACTAAATACAGCAGAATCCATGGACACGGGCCGCAAATTCATGCAGCCTAACCTGACGGCTGTCCATCATGGTTTCAACTCACACACACACACACACACACACACACCAGGGAAAGATGGTGGATTTTTATTCATGTATTTGTGTATTTTTTAACCGGAAAAAGAGATAAAGTGATACCTGCTGTGGAAACTGAGTCAATGACACTATTTTATCACAGCTTTCCTTCCCACACAAGTTAGGACAAAGGAACAATAAAATCCAACAATGATTGAACAAGACAAACAATGAAACACTAAAGTAAGAGACTGACAGGGATAATCTGAACTGAGGGTCTCAGGATGGATGGGGGTCGTTATGTTATTGTGATTGTAAAGTCCTCTGAGACAACATGTGATTATGTGGACTGAATAAATAAAGTGGATTTGATGAAAGAGTATAAAACTATTTGATTAAATGAATGACATCTAATAAAAAAAAACAAAAACAATTGACAACAAGCAGAATGAGAAAACATGACTCACAGGATTTCAAGGGCTGAGATAAAGATTATTATTAATTTATTAGATTATTAGTAAAGATTATTGATTATTGAAATGAATAGCTGGTGTCTGTGAGACTGCATAATGAATTCGTGAGTATATCATGTCAGAGCTTACTTATGCCTGTGTGGGCTTGAAAAAGACACTTTAAAAATGTTTAAGGAAAAACATTTCTAATTATCAAAAATGAGCTATCAATGCAGTTTTCCATGTTTTAGAGACTTCATTGTTGAAATTATTGTCATGCCCCTGTAACATAATAGAATATGAAGTATATTGCTTGTGAAATTTTCTGAAAATGAGTTCAATTGTGTTGGCATTAGTGTGTAATATTATATGGACGGACGTTTTTCAGGGACCCTAAAGTCTAAAGCCTAAAGAATAAATCATGTAAGTGTAAGTTAAAAAAAAAAAATTACAGTAACTCTTCCAGGCAGAGCAATCTACACAAAAACTTTGTTTTTCACCTGAACACAAGATGGATCGTAGACTTTTTGTTACCTCATACGAGTTTTAATGCTGGATTCACTCTAAAAACGGAAAAGTTATGTGAAAATGTACAAGTATTGACTTTGCTTTATATGGTAGTTTTAAAATTATGAGTAAGAATTGAAAATAAGCAAAAAGTTTGGACTCTTTTAGATGAGAAATAGCTTTTAAATGAATGGTCAAAGGAGAGTTTTTAAAGCTCGAATTATAAATCAACAGCAGTTATTTTAATTCTTTTCTTATGGAGGAGCAGCCTCAGAAAAGCTCTCTGTCTGTAACCAGGAGTGTGTAGCTTCAGTGTCTGTGTGTGTCAGTGGAAAGCATTGTTCAGAGTGCCAAAGCAAAGGCAAAGGAGCGAACACATCAGTGGCTGTAAATGTCATGTAGCGGCTGAGTGATGGATGTCCGGAGCATTTGATGTCTGGGAGAGATCTGAGCATAACTCACAGTCCGCAGTCACGCCATTTCAGACTCTTATGATTCACTCCATACACACGGGCAGCGGACCATTTGCTCACATCTACCAAGGGGCGGTGGTGTTGTGTGAAAGTATTATTTGTGCTCAGTTTTTTCCCTTAGATGAGGGAGGTGCATGTCATAATATGTGAGTGGGATTTATTCCTCCCTGAAGCGCACTTGAAGCTATGAAAACTCCATTGTCACGACTGTGAACTCTTCTGTCAGTGTATTAAGACATTAGCTTTCACTTGGATTTTCCAAGGTGCACATAAACGCCATTTCCTCTTCACTGCTCTTTAATGTAGTCTCTTTAACTTTTGTTTTTCGGTGGTAAATGTCAGAGTGTTATTCATGCGTTCAGAGATTGTTTGGAGCCCTGTCCTGTGAAGTTAAAACCCTGATTCCAAAAAAAGGTAAAAACAGAATGCAGTCATCTGGCAGTTTTACAAAGTAAACATCCTTTATCCAATCATGTGTTCACAAAATGGTGAACCTCTCTCCATCATGACTTGTGACCGGTTGAGCCTTTCCAGGATGCTCCTTTCATACCCAATTATGACACTATCACCTGTTACCAATCAACCTGTTCACCTGTGGAATGTTCCAAACAGGTGTTTTTGGAGTTTTTAGTTGCTCCTGTCCCAACTTGTTTGAAACATGTTGCTGCATCAAATTCAGAAGAAGCAGATATTCACAAAAGTCAATGAAGATTTGAATTTTTTGGAATCGGGTTGTAAAGGGAACCCGATGCACACAAGTCTGTATTTACAGAGTTAGTTGGACATGACTTGAAACAGGAAGTAAAACTGCTTGTTGAAAACTCAGAGGGAGTCAATGTGAGTCAGCTTTTACTTAATTTTCATCACTTAACGACATATTTTCTAAGTCTTCTAACCCTGACTTAGATTAAATTAGTTGCTGTTGCTGCTAACTGTGATTTTTTTGCTGATCGTTCAGTATAAAAAACTGAAGAAAATGGAGCTTGATTTATTTATTTAAGTACATCATTTAATATTTGAACTTTTTTTTGACTTTTTTTTAATTCATGATGCTTTATTTGTCATCAGGACTTTAAGATCCTGTATATTTATGATAAAATTCATTCATCCATTGTGATGGACAGCAGATGAATCAGCTTTGAGGTGTTACACCCATCAGGCCAATTACCAGCCAATTATTTTTTAGGAAAACCCGTAATGCCATACTGGAACTTTTCCCACTTTTATGCTTATCATCAGAGGGTTTAGTTGTATAGTTTTAGTGAAAAGAGGGGCAGAAATTTGACAAGCTCAACATTTAGTTTGGAAATCTCTGACAGCAGACGACAAAAAAATCAAGACAGTTGGCACTTCTTCATGTTGTTGCGGCTGTGGCAGTGTTGCTACAGTTTACTGTCATCTCTTCTTAACACTGAGTGATAGTTCGACATCTATTACCAGTGCAGCTGCATCACAACATACTGAGATGGCCTGAGCAAAGGAGTGTTTGTGTCTGTGATACTTCTTTACTGTCCACCACAGTCGCTGTCATCTGAAAACACTTCATGTTGAAGAACAGATCTGGGTCAGACATCTTGATCACGGTCTTAATAATCGAGCCAATTTAATGAGGATAAAGCAGACAAAGTTTTGTTTCTCCTGTCAGCAAGAGATCCTCGCTTTTTCATTTTTGGATATTGATATTCATACACATCAGAAATCTCCAGCACAGGTTTAAGTTATTTAAATCATTCAAGTGTTCTTGGTCCTGCCTGCAAGAGTTTTAACGTTATGTTTGCCGATGAGACAAAAAGCAAAGAGTTTAAACTTGTTATGTGTATCTTTTATTCAGAGAATTGTCACCCAAGGCTAACATCCATGTTCAGAAACAAAAGAGATCAAAGCAGCCAGTACTATAAAAGGATGTATTTTATGTGTGAATACTAGATATCTGAGATATAGACACTGTTATTTTTCCTTTTCCCATCACCATGCTGTTTTTAGATTTTCCAAGAGATCCTCATTTCTGTTAGCAGTGTGGAGTGACAGATAAGGCAAGAAATCACTGCTGAAAGTAACGTGACTGATAACTTGGTTTTGGGGTGTCTGCAGTGCGGGCACAGATGAGGAAAGTGCCTGCCAGCAGCCCGAGTCTGTCATCTTCACAGAGTGTTAGCGTGTGTGCTGGTGTCATTCTGTTTTTCTCTATCTTTCAGCAAAACGCTTTGCAGAACAATCACTTATTTTCTGCTAGAGGAAATAATGTTCCACAATAAAAAAAAGAAGCCCTTTGAAGTTTGGGGGGCAAGAGCTCGACTTGTCTAATAACCCGCTTGAATCTCTGTGTCCTCATGCCTGGCTGTGTGAACCCTTTTACTGGGGTGAATTCTTGAACTTGCCTTGGGGACACAAAGCCTTTATGAAAATGAAAAGACACATAAAAAACACATAAAACTCATGGTGTGCAGCTCTTCTACTTCATAATATGTAATAAATACTCTGGAATGATTCTTTCTGATCATTGTAAATCCAGCAAGCTTTGATTTAATACCTCTGTGAAATAAAAATTGGATAACAATGCTCTCCAGCTTGCCCTCTTTGCCGCCTTCTTTTCTTTCCTCCACGTCCTCTCATCTTCTTTTCCTCATCATCTGAAGACGTTTCATGTGCCCTCCAGGCTCATTTGGAACGCTTCATGTCCAATCAGTTGCCGCTGAAATGTGAATCCACTGTGACATTTTCTCTAATCAGCTCTCTCCGACCCTCTCCGTTCCCTTCGTACAAATTATGCAAATCACAGTGTAAAAACCTGACCAATTTGAATCAAACCAAACTCCTTACTCATTCCTGCTGCTTTTTTATTTTCCTCTTGAGTTGAGGAAGAGGACACAGCCAGTATTGTACATGACTGAGGGATGTAGCAAGACATCTGTGTTGCCAATACTCACATTGGTTGTTCTTGTCGTCATCTGCTAGTTGAGAGCATTCTCTGACCTTCGCTTCTTTCTTCTGGACCGAAAGCTGCATGGTGTTGAATAGAGTAGAGTCAGGCAGGTATGCTCATTTGTGGTTGGACACATGCTTGCATACACCCATGGTAACACGCATACACATACAAATAGTACCTGACTGCTTTTCCCTGGCTGTACTGTTTCTTTTTAAGTTTAAAATTTACAGCTGCCAGAGATTCAGCTCTGATGCAAAAGTCTCTGATTTTATATCTCGGAGAACAAAGACGTCTGGGGTTTAACGGGTGAAACCTCCATTTCAGTTTTATTTTCTAATATAGAGCAAACCTCAGGGAACTCTCTCTCTTACAAGGTCTGGTTTGTTTCAGAAGTATTAGAGTGCCGGGTCACTCACTCAGAGGTACTGCATGTGACAGGAATGATGTTATCTGGATGGAAAATTGGACCTATATGCTGCGGAAAACACAGTATTCGATCACAAATATATTTTGGTGAAAACAACAAAATTAAGATTTATGATAGCTTGTTGAAGTCCTTATAAACAGACTCAAAGCTTCATAAGCAGGTCCAAAATGCTTACAGCACATGGAGTCGGTCTCAACAGAAATGGGTTTCACTTTAACACTGGTACCAATACCAGTACCAAATACCAAACTGAACATCCAACACTTTGCAGATGTTAAGTTTTCAAGTCTTTTTCCTGGTTGTTTTCCTTGTCAGGGTGGAAACACATTTTTATTAACCCTAGCGGAACACTTAAAGTCTTTGAAACACTGATTCACATTAAAAATGATGGTAAATTGGGCAATCAATGAAGAATGCCCACTACTTGTTGGCACTTATTTAAATGTCAATCTTATTTGAATCTTTTGACAAATTGAGATATTGTTTCAACCATGGTATGTGGTTCAGTTGCAGTAGATTATTTGTATGTGAATTTTAATTGTCTTTAAATAATTGTTAACACATTTTGCTTCCCAACGATCACTTTGGGAGTATTAGTTCCAGCAGAATGCTACGCACATCTATTAAAAAACCCACACTCAAGCGCTTTAACACTGCAACTAATTATCTGCTGATGTAAAGGCAAAAACCAAATAAATATTGCAGCTGTGAATACGCTTTGCATAATCTGTTCCTTGTGGAATCACACACAACATGAGGCTACTTTGGAAACACATTATGCTGAGTTAATTCAGGGGAAAGAAGAAAACATTTGGGCCAAATGTATCCTCTCCATTGCCAAAGTGATGGAGGGGTAACATGCCTCATTTAGGAGACTCGTTTGAGGGCTTTGAGTTCAAAATGAGGCAAAAAGCCACAATGTAATGCATCACTCTCTGCACAAAGTGAGATTGTAATATGGACACCAACATGTCAGGCAGGACGCGCAGGACAGATGAGCTGAAGTGGCATGGGATATGTTAAAATGAGCAAAAAGATACGATTTAAAATATGTTTTTGTGTTTTTGGATCTGCTGGCCCATGTCTTCAACATTATATTACTAATCTATCACAGAGTGGACATGACTGATCAAAGTCAGACACCTGATTTGTGACAGCTGCACATAAAGAAAGACCATCACCATCTCTCAGAGCCAAATCAATCTCAAGACAACTGGAAAAGTATATTTAGCTCAAAGAGCCAAGCGGGAAGTAAATATTTTTACTGGATTTTTCCATTTAATGATATGCAGCAGATGTGGAACGAGGCGGAGGCGAGAGGCATGGGAATCACTTTACTGACTGACTGTCACCGCCAGTATGAAACCAGTGAGAGACAACAGCAGACTTTCAAGTTACCATTAAAGAGGTTCAGGGTTAAATATGTTTTACTGGTGCTCTTGCATGTACAAACCCAAGACCCCTCTCCCCCAAATAACTGGGTTTTACAACAAAAAGAGTTGTTTTTGTCAAATTTGGGCCTTTGATTGTATGGCTTGGCAGAGGGAACCAAGGATTTGTTATGCGTTACATGCAGTGTACTAAACTCTCATTTTCCTACTCTGATGAAATCAGGACAAATTGTGGGCTTTTCTCAGGACCAGTTGGCTTGGGAAGGGTGTGCATGTGCACGCATGTGTTTCTGTGTGTAAGCATGCATATGTGTGTGAATCAGTCAAAATAGGGTCTCTGAATCTCCCCTCAGGCCATCACTAAAAGTTGTCAATCACCTCCTCTTTTAATTCTAAAAAGATGAGCGTTCACATGCTAAGCCCCTGCGCCTTTTCCTCTGAAGAGGTCTGCCCCTCACCCAAAATATGGAACCAGGGTATCGGGCACACAAAGCATTTTTACCAAATGAAAAGTGGCGCCACATTAGTTTTACACAGTTTTTCCTGTTTGATTCAACAAAGCATTAAATCCACAAAATAAGCCATATCAGATATCAAATGGATAGCACGAGTGTTCGTGTGTTTTGAGAGAGAGTGAGAGTATGTGTGTGTGTGTGTGTGTGTGTGTGTGTGTGTGTGTGTGTGTGTGTGTGTGCGTGCGAGTTGATAAGGATGAAGTGAGATGTTGTGCTGTACTTGCCTGACACAGCGTTTCATTTAAGCGCTGTGTCTACATTGCATAAAAATCATAAAATATCCATTTGAAGAAGTGATTTAATCCAATACACAGAGCTGCAACCTCAATTTATTGAATAATAATAGAAAAAATCTATTTCTTAATGGAAAACAGCTTTCCTCAAGGGTTACCTTGTGGAGTCATCAATTCTTGCTGTTTTTTCTTTAATAAAATTCCTGTAACAGGTAAAACTGTGCTGAAATGCAGTGGAATTGTCTCATCTCATTGGCAAAACAAACTAAAATCAAATTAGAAGTTTCAGTCTGACACTAAATCTCTTGTTAATATGAATTTCATCTTTTGCAGCATGGGGAAAAACACGGGGAAAACATCCAAAGCAGGAATTGAGGCTCAGTCTTGGCAACAAAAGCCTGCTCCAGCGCCAGCATGTCGACTCTGCGGAATTAGCAGCTCCAAGGGTGAAAATGAGACAGAGAGAATGAAGGGGCCACTTTGCCACGTTGTCCCCAGAAGACTTTGTTTCCTGGCGAGACATGTGACTCATTACATGCACAGTATTTCACTCTAAGTTTACCCCAATTATCTTTTGATCGTAATCTTTATTATCAGATGGGGTTCAAAACTAATAGTACAAAGGACACAATAGTGAGATATATAGCTGTAGTGATGACACATTTAGAAAACAAAGTTTCTTTTTCATCTCAATCTTTTGAATTTTCTCTCTTGTTTTCCCCAAAAAGTTAACAAGAAATGTCTGATAACAAATCTCAAAAAGAAACTTTTCAGTGAACAGTTCAGATGGCCTCAGATCGCAGATTGTGAAATATGTTTCATGAGGAGATAGAAAGCAAGAACAGGATGGTGTTGACAGAAATATATGCGCAGGATGGATGTTTTAGACTCCTCTTCTTCTGCACTGCATTCTGTTAGCGTACCTGCAACGTGGCCCTTGGTTTCTACCTGCCATCTACAGTAGGATGCCCCCACCTGGCTGCCCCATGTGTTCACTGACAGGTGAGGACAAAGATCCTGCAGAGAGCGAGGCTTTGCATGTGGCTTCAGGTTTAACAAGCTGTCACCAGGCTTTAGGGGATGAGGAAATGATGGGGAGTTTATATGTGTGTGTACGTGTGAGGGTACGCGAATGTACTATAGAGCCAAGCATATGTACACGTGTGTGCATACATGTGTGTGAGTGTGTGGGACACTGCAGAAACACAGGAGGCGCCCGGACCTGTTTCCAGTTAAAAGCAGAAGCCCCCACAACAAAGGCCCTGGCGGGGCTAGTCGTAACGAGGAGAATATCATTTTTCTTTGGCCTCTGTGATCTGCCATTCTTACGTTTCACTTTCAAAGCTCTGCTCCCTGGCAGAAGTCCTCAGCTCCGCATCTCTGATGGAAAGAAGGATCGCTGCCCTCTGCCTCTCCTCACCTCCCTTCCATCCTTCCAAAAAAATAAGTAAGAGAAAGAAAGAAATTAGAAAAAAACACACACACACACACACACATGCCTGTCTTACTTGCGATAGCTGAAAAACGAAGCATGGAAGCCATATTTCTCTGTCAGCCCGGCTCTGAAGAAATCCTGCAGTAATCCTCCGACAGGCTATTTAAGGCCTGTGGCTTCCTGGTAAAGATCTCTTTAGGAATCCTCTTATCCCTGCCCTCAGGGGGCAGAACCACAGAATTTCTCATCCTTCATCCGCTGCCAGCAATTAGTAGAGATACCCAGGAGCAAGGTGGATGTAGTGGGACTGCTGAGGGGAAGGATGTAGAGGCACTGAGGTGCTTTAACTATTAAATATATGAATCTGAAAGAAAATGCCGACAATACCACATGCTCAGAGAGTCTTATATTCATCAGGCGACCAGAAACACGACTCAGAACAAGTTGTCATGTTGCTCTGGGTCTTCTAGATGTCTAAAAGCATTCGCTAACATGGTTACTGTAACATCATTTTAAGGATTATAACATGTCAGGGTTGTATTTACAGTTTGTTCTGCTGCACCCAAGAGGTAAAAAAAGAAATCAGTTAATGCAGGTTTAAGTGACATATATGAATGTCAGCATGATTTATGCTGTCATTTTACCAGCAAAACCAGAACATTCTCAGCACCTCCGGACAGATTTAAACAGCAGATTTTGATGGAGCTGTATCACACCTGTTCTGATCCGGTTAAAACCACATCAGGGTTAAAGTTTGGGGATGCCAGTGATACCAAACTAGAAACTCACTAGCTCCCGTAAAGTTTGGCTCACAGCTCTAAATTTTTCGCACAGATTTTGTTGACGTGATGTAAAAGGCACATGATAATTTTCATAGTAAAACACTGAGCATGGCCTCATTAATGCTACTCAAAGATGACTTACTGAAGGAGAAGAGAACCAAAAAAATAACTGCATGTTCGCGCTGATGCAGTGTTGTGTTTTAGACTTACACTAGAGCACATTTTCACAGACATGCTGCCCTTTAAATGAGTCCTCATAAAACCCCAAAAAGTTGGTAAAAGATGAATAAAACAAAATGTGATCATTTGCTAATCCTTTTTATCATAATTCTCAATTGAAAACAGTAGACAGACAATATATTTTAATGTTTGACCTCACTGGATTCATGGTTTATGTGATATTGCCATTTTGGTGTTAATGTTGCTCAAGGACCATCATTGCGACTGACCAAAAAGTGCAGCGGGAGCCGGTCATGATGGATGAATCAAACACAGGATTTTCACCCAGGAGACTGGGGTTCATGTCCTGTGAGGTTCATTGGTAACAGGTGAAGGGGGCATCCTTGAAAGGCTCAGTCATTCACAAGCCAGGATGGAGCAAGGTTCACCACTTTGTGAACACATGACTCTATGAAGGAAATTACTGCATGGACTCAGGAACACTTTGTAAACCCATAAACACAGTTCATTTGCAAATGATTGCATTCTGTTTTATTTATATTTAACACAGGGTCCCAACTTTTTTCAAACTAGGGTTGTGCACATTTTGGCTTTATAGTTCTTGGGTTGGAAGCTTTTTTATTTGGGTCTGCCAATCGTGAAATTTAAAGGAACTGAAAGGTGACTTTGATGCTTTCCTGTCTCTGGCTCTTTCTGTTACTGTTTCTCTCTTTGTTTGTATTTCGAGTGTTGTTAACTGCTGTTCAATGTTCAGTACTTAACCATCAGACCACCTTGTTGCAGTAAAAGTCAAGCCATTTTGTCATGTGAACTCCAGACAGTATCCAGAGAATCAGTTCTGAACATTATCTAGAGTTGTCCCTTCACACATGTAGAACAGGATATTGTCTGTGTCAGATGCGTTCTTGTCAAGTTGAAATACTCTGGTAATTTGGTTTAGGTAGGTAGGAAGGTAGGTTCAGGTTTATTCCCGAATCTTTGCATCTCTCCACTTAGCGGACATTTTCATTGGCGTCTTTGTGTAAATGACACATCTTCTTCACCCTCGTATGTTTGTATTCTTCCAGTTTTGTGCAAGTCGCATGACAGAAAAGTCATCAACATGCCCACTTGGTGAACTCTCCGGGCAATGATCCTCCTGTATTCACACATGGGCTGAATTGGACATTACATGGACTTTGTACGAGGGCGCTGGCAGGTAAAGTCTAATGTCCAGTCAAACTGATTTGGGCATTTACTCTCTCACATACAGCAGTGCATGTGTGGAAGATATACAGAGATATACTGTATGGGCCACTGAGTGTTCCTTGAAGTGATGATCATGCCTCTCATGTGGTGAGCAGATCTGTGATTCTGACTTGATGCTCGCGGTGTGGCGAGGGGGATGTTCACTGAGCTGGTATTTATGGGCGGAAGGAAAGCAGCTTTGATAGAGCGTCTCTTGACTGTTCTCCAAGATGAGATGTACTCATGTCCTCGTCCTCTTGCCTCTTCCCCTCTCCATCCCTATCTTTATTTCCCATCAAACAATATGCGAAACCTCTGAAGCTCTATGTATGCACATATGTATGTGTGAGAAGAGAGAGAAAGATCTAAAAAGCTCTGCACTGTTAAAATGTTATGAGGTTAAAAATCCCATTGAACTTCCTTGTAAAAATCTCATTGGACAGTCAGGACCTCATCAGATCATGAGAAATCCAGGAGGTGTAAAGTGGATGTTTCCTCAAAGGGAACCTCTGATCGACCAAGAGTTCAGAAAGTACACACAACCCAAATGCCCCGTCAATTACATCATTTATGTATTGCCTGTCATATGTGTGCTTCCTGTATATCACATTACTGTCACGTTCTGTTGGACAGGGCTTTGATGTGGAGTCAGAGCTTTGAAAAGGATTCAACTATGTGTTGCTGTTGTTGTTGTTATTGTTGTAGCTGCTCAAATCCATCTGACATGTGTATGCCACATAGAAGCCAGACGCTGCCTGTGTGCCAGTTGTTGCCTGAGTTACAGAGCTGACTCTACAGGGTTCCTCCTTGCTGGGAGCTGGTCCAGCCTTGGAGGCTTCGGGGGGAAGTACTGAGGCTTTCATGCTGTTTAACTACAGATGTAGCCGTCATACTAGTTCCACATTTTACTGCTGCGGCAGCATGGAGCAAGACATTACCACCAAACCGTGGGACTGCCCCCAAGTGGAAATGTTTTGAAATTCGTCTTTCTTCCCAGTCATTAGAGGAACTAATATGGACAACAGATGACTAATTGTGATACAATGAGTGGCAACCAGCATGTGATTGTGCTAACTTGCTGTCTCATCAGAGTTCAACAGACCTTTTTCATGGCAGACTTTTTGACCTGAAAAAGTAAACCCAGTATACCATGCCAGTCAGTCAGTTGTGTAACGGTAGCTAATTATCAAGTATGTTGGTTTACACTGAAACATGACCAGATGTCCTTATGATTTGTCAGATTCCTTACTTTTATACCTGGAACACAGCAGTACGACATTATCCTTTTGAAAACAGCATTTTAGCTTCCTGCCGTGAGCGTGACATCAGAGGAAAATGGCCACCACGTGAATATGACGACGAAAGCTGGCTGTTGTTCGCAGAAAAGTAGCTCCCGCATGTATCTGAATTTTAGATGTGTTTGTAAAGCATATTTTTTCGAGCCTACCAGTCATTTCCCCTGTCTTGATCCTGCATGATCAGCTAGGCTAAACACATCCCGGCTGGGACGAGTCACAACAAAATAATGCTAAACAGTTGCATACAAATAATACGAATCATGTAATTTGTATGGAGTAATGCTGCTATCCAGACTTATAGCTGAGTTTATGAGGAAGGCTTCTGATGTTATCCGGGATCTCTTCTCACATCTTTATCCATTTTTGTACCTTAGTTTGAGGCTTTTATACCAAAGTTCACAAAAATGTCAGATGCTGCAGCACAGCCAAAAAAAAAAAAAAATTCACATCTTGAATTTTCTATACTGAAGTCTGTTGTTCTGAAATATTACTCCTGCTGCTTTCCCCCTTTTTTCTCACTCACCCAGTATTTTAGCTGCTCAGACACACCAGCATCCATACATCTGTACGGCACGTTGACTATTAGGCTGCTCTGCTACATGTGGAACATCAATCTGCAACCTGAAGTCTGCTCCACATGTGTGAGAGATGTATCGGGTGGTGTTAATATGTGTGTATGTGTTTTTATGTGTGTATGCATGTGAATAATATTAGGTGAGTGTTAGTGTGTGAGAGAAATCGAGAACAGGGATTGTGCAAATGATGATATGATGCAATTGTATTGAAAAACTGGATGATTTTATGCTCGTCAGTGTTTTTGTCATATACTAAGGATTCTATCTGATACATATATGTATATGAAGCTTAGTAATATTTCTCTGTGCATTTATCTCATCTAAATAAGAATCACTTTAAAGTCATAAATAGTAAATGCACAGTACATTTTGTTTTTTCTATCATTCTGGTTTTTTTTGTACAGCGCTCACTCAGTACATGTGATTTCTTTGACCTGCAACTCCTGTATGAAAGGTGCGATACAAATAACGTTTATTATTATTATTACATAACCAGTAACTACAAGGATATTCAATCTGGTTCAGACAAATACATATTATTTCTCATATTCCAGGAAATCATTTTAAAGATTGCTATTCATACACTAATGCATTCAGTTCTTAAATATCCATACTTATGAATATGTTCAGTTCAGTATCAGTTACTTTCATGTCCCAAGTTCCTGTTAATTCAATAAAGATCATGTTATTTAATTATTACTGCAGACAGAGTAGTACACAAGTTCTTTTAAAATGAATTCAAAATACAGGTGTGGTGCAACTTTCTCCTTATTAAAAAACTTTTTAAAACTTTAGAACATCGTCAAGCAGGCTAGTAAAATAAGAGACATCGCGCATTCCTGATGGAACTTCAGTGCTGTAGTCAGTCTGACTGAAAATCATCATCACCACGCAGGACCCCTCACACCCCTGTCCAACTTCTCCCAACATGATGTCAACATAAAGTCCACACGGCCTCAAAAACACCTCCAAAAATTCCATTCAATTCCATTCATTCCAACTGCCATGAACATTATAAAGAAACATTGAACGACCTGCACGCTAACACCTACACAATGTTTTTGCTTCACTACTTCTTGTACCTTTGATTTCTTACTTGATTACCTTGATATGCACTGTGCTTTTTACGTGTAAGGAACATTAAAGACAGATTTCCATTGCCTTGTAATGAACATCGAGGATTTCTGATTCTGATTAAAAAGAAACCTCAGTCTTTCATTATGATGGCATGAGTCATTATATCATTTATATGGTCACAAAAATTACTGATTGGGTCAGAACACCAGTATTTGTCATTTATATATCATTTGAGAAACTATAATATCCTCATCTCAGGACATACTGAGAAACAGCCTCTTAGCATCATCTTTCTGTCTGTCAGCACAAAGACATTAAATTAACAAATTGGTGCATAATGTAAACCAGGAGGGAGGTCAATCCCAACTCATTTACACTGCTAAGGAGCGATAACCACCATGAGAATCCTGGTTCCTCCTGTAGGAAAAGAAAATCCCCTTGCTCCTCCGGTTTGGCCGTCCCAGTGAAGTGAGGAGACATCGATGAGATTGAAGCTGGCACCTCACTCAGAGGGAGCTCCAGGGGAAGGAGGCCCAGCCCCGGGCGGTCTGCTGCCAGCCGAGGTGAGGAATTGTCGGGGAAAGGAGACATGGCAGCTCCACTTCCTCTTGGCTCGACAATGGAAGCCAAATTAGAGGGAAAGAAAGAGAGAGCGCAGCCTTGCCTCATCTGTCATACTCTTCTCATCTCTCACTCTTTTTGTCTCCTTCATCTCTCTATCTCTTCAAGCCCCTCAGGCCCACTCCTCCTTCCTCCCGCTGTCCTACTGGATTACAGTGAAGAAATATCATCCAGATGATGGCTAACCACAGAGCACTGGAGAACAGAGGGAGACAACCTGAAATTACCAGGTCTGATAATCAGTGTATGTGTGTGTATTTCGATTACGTTGGCCAGTTTGGGTTGATGGTTGTTGAGGAGCTCTGACTTATGCAGCTCTCTTTGAGTTGATGGTGCTGCTGACAGTTTGAATCCCTGCACTGGATTACCAGGATTTTGTTTTTATCAGTTGCTTCTTTTTCTCTTTTTTTTTACTCAAGTTTGCGTATCTTTGGTGAATGGTACATGTTACTTGATTTTTATTTCTTTACATCATTGTTCTTATTTATGTTTCTGGCTTTGATGGAAGTGGAACCCAATCTCATAATAGTCATATAATGATAATAATACATCGTTCCATATTTTTTTACATGAACATATCATAATTAGTTTTAAGGACTGAATAGGAGGGAAAGAAATGATTGCAACCAACTATGTAATGACGACGCTGTTTCTGAACTATCTCAAGCATATCTTTGTCCTGCAATTTCTTGGTAATTAATGGCTCACATTTACGCTGATACCATATATCTGTGAAACTAAAGCCAGACGAAAATATCAGCCAAGCCAATGTGTTCACATTTAAGAGAGTTCTTTGAAAATGTCCTATGAAAGTTCATACTTTTGTTAATAGGCTACTGCTTGTTCATCATCAGTAATTTCCACTACCAAAAGTGTCACACATCTAACTCACCTTTACTGCACAATACATCCATCCATATACCCTCACTGCATTACATTACTCCTGCAAAGTAGGAGTCTGGTGCTAAACCAGACTGCAGTGATATACCACTGCAGTCACTGCTCACTGCTGTGGGTGTGTGCTGGGTTAGCTGCTGATCTAGAGTCTGTTGGCTCAGGGCTTGTGTACTGCAGCTCGGCATTGCCATCACTAACCATATCCAACTACCTCATGTCTCATTTGCATGTAAGAGCGTAACATCTGACGCTATCATAATGGACGTAAACAATGAACATGGCTATTGTTAATACTCATAGCTGTAAAGATAGCATGTTAGTATTTGAAAACAGCTGACGACATATCTTCCTGCCTTGAGGAAGACTCCACTATGCGTGCATGGGTGGAGTGTTGGCACGTAGGGAGATATGTAGATAAACAGGTAGTTAGGCCTTTACAGGCATGCAACATTTCATTTATTGATGTTGGGATTTAAAGAGAATTTCAACAAATTATTGCACCATACACACATAACTCCCTATAGTACAGTTGAAGGTAGAAGTTTAATGAGCAACTTTTGTGATCTTGACCCTGTCCCTTGTATAATAACTGCTCACACCATCTCACTTCTACATTTTTTTTACTACTCACATGCAAATTCAGTCCAACAGACCTATCTCATATTTTGATTTGTCACAGCAGGAGAAACACAGGTGTTGATAATATGCTAGAGCATGCTGGCTCACATGCTAGTGAGCCAGCATGCTCAATACTGGGACTCTGGATGTGGTACATTTAGACCCTGCTTACACCTGGCATTAACATGCATTCCTTTTTGGTCTTGTCCTGTGCTCATTTACAAGCTATAAATGACTTTGTCCTGCCAAACTTCTTGTTTTTTCTTTTCTTAGTTAGCTCCAAGCCTGTGTGAATCTAATGACATGTAATAACTGTGCATGGGGTCCTTTGACATTTTAGTCGAAGTGACAAATGCAGTTATGAAGATGCAGCTGCATGACAGACTAGGCTGTCCACTTGTGACTGGATCAACCAAGATGCATGCTAAAACGAGGCGTGAACCGGGTCTGTTCTTAACAAATTAAAGTGGGCTACATTTTTAGCATGCTTCATTTTGTCCCATTTGAACAACTGCATACTAATTTCAGTTCAATTCAGTTCACTATAATTCACTTTATTGACCACAAAGCTAAGCTGTTGGAATTTGCAACCACTCGACTCCATCATCATTACACAGTCATAATATTAAATTACAACAAACACTTATAATAAACATCAGATATTCCCTTCAATCATACCTGTCAACTTCGGGATTTGAAAAGAAGGGACATTTTCCAGCACCCCTCCCTGAGCTGTCCCATCATCCTTACCACGGTCCACATACCCTTCATATTCAGACAAGAGTACACACAGTGAATCCTAAATTCACCACTAGGCAACCACCCACATTAAAATATCAGGGCAACAAGGACTGGGTTAACTACTTCCTACATTAAATAAGTGACTTAGTGTGGGCGGTCAGAATCAGGGTGATTATGAAAATGGATGTGAGAGACAGTATAAATACAGTCATTGTCGGAGCATGTTTTTATGCCTCTTGGGTGCACTTACGTTTGGCAGATTCGTCTCTGTGTGATGCACTAAAATCTGTGTGGCATATTCAAAAAGCATGACTTTGGCTGACATTGCTCTTCATTAATTACAGCTAAGCTTCCTCCCATTTGGTGAGATACTTGCACAAACTATTACAGGTTTTGGCAGGTACTCCAAACTCCCTCCCAAATACGTCCTCCTTCTTCTTCTTCTATTGGCAGATGCCGTTTAAGTGAATGATTCCTTGTCAGTGTTATAGCTAATGTTCTACATACTGTTACCTGCTGTACCAGAGGGGAATTTAGCAAACACATCAAATAGGTAGTTTTGACTCCTGTCAACTGTTTTTAGTTTAGAAAGGTTAAAAATATGGGAGATTTATGGGAAAATATTTAAACATGAGGACGGCAGGAAAGATGGATAAAATATGGGAGAATCCTGGCAAAAATGGGAGGCTTGACAGGTATGCCCTCAATATCTGACAACATAGTAAAACTATACGACATCCGTTTCAGCTGGAACGAGTTGCTCAGTTGTTGGATTCAACTTATTTCAAATAAACCAGGAACACTGAACTTATGAATGTTCGTGTGGAAAAGTTTTCGTGCACTGGATACAGTTTAAACCACAGTAGTATTGCAGTAATCGTCAAGAGAAAGTGTGTCAGATCTGGTCGCTACACATTCATCCATTGTTACATAAAGTTTTTGTTGTCTCTGTCAACAGTCAGCGCTCCCTTCTTTCTCTTTGTCTGTGTCTTTATCATTCACATCCATAGCAACTTCACACAGTACTGTATTTCTCTCTTATCTCCTGTCTTCAATTTCTGCAGTGTGTGTGTGTGTGTGTGTGTGTGTGTGTGTGTGTGTGATGCTGACAGTTCGCCTCTCTCTTCTCCATTTCTTGATCACCGGTCCTTCCTGGTGTTGACATACACATCTGGATGACGGCTTTGAGGTCTGCAGTCTTCATCAGAAATCAACACAAGCCATCATGTTACATTATACTTTAGGCTGTTTAAGCTGAGACAACCTGTTGAGACCCTGGTAAGTTTTCTAACTGATGGTGCCAAATTTGTGGCTAGGGAGTTGATTACAGTAACCATCTATTTGGTATTGTTTTCACTGTTTTTGTCATAGCAGTGTCATGTTGATGATGGACATTATATCTATTATTTATAAGCGATAACAATTTTTAACAGAAAACAACAAACAACTAAGAAGTAATTGGTACTGCAGGACCACTCCACAAACATTTAACACATGCAACAGTTTGCCAGGGTGAATGCTATGTAATGCGCAAAAGAAGGCCATGTTTCAGATCAAGGACTTGAGAAACCAAATCTGAGGTTTGGTGGCATTTTGAATATAGTTAAATATACAAAATACCAAGCGCTTAGAAAACCCTACACAAATGGCATCTAAATTTCCATCAAAAACATTTGTTCAAAGATGGCAAAGAGAGAGATGCCTTACAGATTGCTAACAATACCACAGCTTGCACAATTGGAGAAAAAGTGGTGAGCTAAGAGAATGAAGAGTTTTGAAAATGGACCGGAAGCACAGGTGAAATAGGATTAGGCAGGTTCAAAGACAGCAAGAGGAGACTGCAGAGTTGGCAGAATGTGGTTCCACAAGGACACGCAGAACAATGTGGCAAAGAGCAGAGTGAAGGTCCGGGGTTTATACTGCAGACTACAGGTGTAGCTGATGAGCGGATTGGCAGCAGGTGTGCAGGTGAGAAGGTAGGAGGAGGAAACTAGGTCGCCATGCCCGATAGAAACAGACACACCCATGCATACAAACAGAGAGACAAGAGGACACACAAGGAAGGAGAAAACAGCAGAAACACTAAAAACACGATCTTTATATAAATATGCTATGATTATTATTCTACAGGGGAATCGGAATAACATACACCTTCAGGTGTGAGCAATGTACAGATTATTGATTTGCCAAAAGGCTGTAGCCGTGCATAATGGCTGTGCAGAATGATATAAAGACTGCTTTATTGTTGCTGGAAGATAATGTGCAATTATGAAGGTGTATTCAGAGACTGTGCTGATTTTCTGGCCTGTGATGATACAAACTGGCTAGAAATGGACCCGGACACCTGAGCAGCCCCCACAAGAAAGCGAGTCTCCTGGAGATGTTGATGCTCCCTGTCATTCCAGCTCCCTGGTTTGGCTGCCCTGGGCTTTGAAGGTCCTGCTGCCCAGTGTCCTGGTTAACATCTCGCCAGCTCCTGGTTTGATCATCACCAAGTCTGCTCTTGCGTCTGCTGACACTTTGTCTGTCTGAGCCTGTCATCACTTTCCTTCCTCAGTCTGAGTTGGCTGACGTCTCCCCAGTTCTGCAACTCGCACCCTATTGCGATACACAGTAATGTGCTTCTTGACCTTATGCTTGAAATCAGACTGCTTTTTTTTCTCCTTTAGCAGTCAGTCAGTTATTTTCTGCCATTCAACATTTTGTATTTTGTTACCAGAGCTTAGTCTTCCAAATACTAAACAATTTCTTCTATTAATTTGATCAACCACTATTTCTGCCATTAAAATTGCACTTTTCTTGTCAACTGCTTCTTCGATGCTTCCACCATTTCTCTTCAAAACTAAATAAAATGCTGGCGCTTTAAATACAAATCAAGCAACTGGGGCCATGTGCATGTGCACACAATTGCAGAACAATTGAGATGTATGAGATAAAAACATGTGGAATCAGACCTGCAGTATGTGTGGATTTCTAACTTTGATGAAGAGTTTTATACATTTGACCCATGGTCGGAGCCACTGTACATGACATTGACACTGTAGTCAGGCTCGCCTCACCTCGGCTCTCTGGTTCAGCTGTGTTCATTGGGAGGCTGCTGAGCCCAGTTCCATTCCCTGCAGTGTAAACATTCGCACTTCCCCAGTGCTCCGAGCTGCCGATCCAGGCAGACTGGATAGGGCCACTCGCTAATGACAGCTAGTAGCTACAGTTAAAGATAGTTACAGCAAAGAGTCTAGTGAGCAGCAGTTAACAGTACTCTGGTGATATGCTGCCTTCTGTAGAGTGGCCTTTGATGGTGCCTAGGTCTTATATATTACAACTTTTAAAGTGGCTCAGTTTAATTTTATTACATTACCATTAAACTAATTGGCATACATAAAACCAGGCGCTGGGTAGTATTCTGTTATTGGGTTTCTGGTTGTCCAAAAATAATGACATAATGAATATAATATAATAACTACTGTAGCGAGTTTCTCTGTGGCCAACAGGTTAATCCTGCCTTCAACAAAGACAGCCTGCAGGAATCCATCCAACTGCGCATCGCACAAAAATGAAATTAAGTATTTGTGAACAGCTTAAAGATTTAATTCAACTTTAGGAGCATTGTGATTGGGGCTGAAAGTATTGCGAGACAGACTAACACGAAATAAGAGCTACACAGTGTAGCACCTTATCTGTCCAAGCTTTCTCACTCCATCTCTCGCTGTAGCATGTACAATATTTAAGAGCTATCCAACAGTGAACAGTGCAGGTCCTCTCTCTCTCCCTCTCTCTCTCTCTTCCTCCTCCTTGAGTATTGAGTATATACTGTAAGCGTTTGTAAGCTATGATAAGTACTGATCTGGCCTGCTTCCTTTCTCTCTCTTACTGCGCACATGACAGAAGAGCTGCACTCCTCTACGTGGGTCTGGTTTCAATTTCTGGAAAATGAAGAGGTTGTGAGAAGGAGAGAGGAAAAACTCCTGCCTTGTAAATCCATTATTGTTCAGGATATATCAGAAATCCAGCTTTAATAGCACTGTTTGTGTAGGCTCTACTCTCAATCCCCCACTTTATAATCCTATTCGCCGACCAAGGCTTAGCTGCACAAATAAACACGGTAATGGATCTCCTCACATATAGCAAAGAGAAGAGGCAAAGAATGAGGCACCCTTCGGCCCAATCTTTTCCAGATGGCACCAATAGATCACATTATTTATGTCGGCTGTGTTCGGGTTCCCAAGGCAACGCTGCTCTGTTTCACAATCGTTGGTTCAATGACCCGAATCTCTCCTGTTTTTTCTTACCCAGGCCTTGATTAGCGAAGAATCCGAAGAAGATGGATCTCCTTCGTGGAAGAGTACGCCACTGATACACAGATGTGGTGTCACTCCAACGCACCTTCTTGAGAGGATAAACCTTCCATCTCCCACCTCCTCCCATGTGGGTTTCCTTATGATATTCAATCCTCAAGATGGGCGTGCATTATGCAGCGCATCGTTTCCATTAGCGTAGCTCGCTCCCCTTCGTTCACCCGTGAACTGCGGTACGATCTTTGGGACTCATTACCCCTTCGGCTCTCAGTGTGGTTACGGATAGTTAGCTTCATTCATGAGCCTTAATTGTTTCTCCTTTTTGCTCAGAGATGAGCAGCCGGGTGGATGAGGAAGTACGCTGCAAACCTCTCCGGCAGGCGGAGACGTCTCCACGAGAAACAAACCTGGTGTTGCCCAGTTGGTCATTGTAAGTTAACATCCACCCTGCCTGTCTTTGCCATTTTAATCACAGTAGCACTCAATAGGTTCATACTGCCAACCTGTGGTGACACAGAAAGACACAGACACATGCTGCAGGGACAGAAGTGAGTACAGTGAGTGCAGGAGGCTTCATTGCTGGTAGTACGGAGGGGATTCCCGTGAGGATTTGAGCTGCCAGAAGCATCTCTTGCTTGTTTATCAGGTCAGTCAGCTGTGGAATCTGGACACAGCATCTCTGAAACCTTAAAAAACAGCTTGAAGGTTGTTCAGCCCCATGAGGATGGTTCAAAGCTGTCGTATTTTCCCTTCCATCTGAACTGGAAAGGTACAGCACTGTAGTAGCCGACGCCACTGTTGCGGAGATCTCTCTGCTTCTGCCAAAACTCACCGTCTTCCTTCCCCTGCTTCTTCTTCCTGGCCAGGAGTCAACACTTCAGGCTGTTTGCCTCATGCGTCTTTCCATTTCTAGCAGCAAGGGAGACTGAGGAGGCTGACGTCAGTTTCTGAAATGACGGTGGAGAACGGGAGGAAAAAAAAACAACAACAGAGAGGTCGGAGGATGTTAACACCTGGTAGTTCTCCAGAAAGTTTGTGTATTCTGTGTATAGTTTTCTGCTGTGTTGCTGCCATGTACACAGTGTGCATGAGTGTGTGTATGGACATAAACACTTTATGCATGAAGACAGATTTGATACCAAGATTCCAATTCTTTTGGATTTTGGTGCCAATAACCATTTTTTTTTGCAGCAGTACTGCTAATGATTCTCAGAAATGTAGAAATCAGTAGTTATCAAAGCGCCTGCACAATCCCATGGAATTCAAATCAATTGTGGAACTAAAATCCCATCTTCAGTAGCCCATCTTCAATATGCAGTTTGATTTCTTAGTTTATTTCTGAGGGATGGTGTCCATTAATCAGCAGAAAGAGTTGGCTTATTACGCAAATCAAATCAAATCAAACGATTTGTTACAGAGTTGTTTTCAGTGAAAACGCTCTGCACTGAAACACTACCTGCTCAGCACCAAACAGCAGCCAAATTTAGCAACTAGCTGGTGAACACAGTGGAGCATTTAGCCACTAAAGATCCAGATATTTTTTCCTCAGGAGTTGGTGGAGAGCAAATACAAAGCTGAAAGTAGAATATTGGATTTATGTTTTTCTAGGTAGTCAGAGACATGACTCACAATAAATGCTTATGTTTCCCCCTATCTGCTGGATGTGTGAAGAGCACTGTTCACTATATCAACTGAAAAGGCGATAAAAGGTAAGTGTGTTTATAACTTTTTTCTACTGCTCCCAAGTGGTGAAGACATAACTTTTCCAGATTAAACAAAATGAATAATGAAGTAAAAAGGACAAACAATATTAAAACTCTATTGATATGTGCAGGGGAGGAATGAAGCTAACATGAAAAAAGTTGTGTGTAAGTATGATAAGGCAATGGCAAATCACATTCATTGTTTAATAAAAGGTTAATAGTGGGGACATGAGCACAAAAAGCACACTTTGAGATCAACATTATTGATCCCTTAAGAGGAAAAAGAATGAAAATTAAGGGTAATTTGTCTTCGTCATGCAAATATAGAGCTCCTGTGGGCGCACTATGTTGACTATTGACAGATTTACAGAGGAACATATGTTCGCAGTTTTCAGATATACAAATTTACAGTCCAGTGCAAGAGCAATTGTGCATCACTAGCGACCTTGCAGCTGGAATTTTGCAAACTTTGACAAAGAACACACTGATGAGCCAGTGTTAAACTCCCCGGTCACTCAGTCAGTCCAAAATCGACCGCACAAGTGTCGCTCCCCCCACTCTCGCCTGGAAAAATGTACTCCGACTGCGTGTGTTCGCTTCCTGGCTCGACCTGTGCTGTCATATTTCTCTCACTCCACACGTTCCTGTCTTTGTGGCGATAAAAACTAATAAAACATTGCTGAGAAGTGGCTGCCCACTGTCCCCCTTCCAAAAAACTCAATTAAAACAAAACAATGAGCAGTTACTGCACATTATTCATAGTGTAGCTGCATGACAGGCATAAATCATACAGTCTAATGACAGATTGGTGCATGATTCAGGCAAATATATGAAGTGACAGTGAGTTGTTTTGAGCAGATGTAAGCTGAGGAAGAAGAGGAGGAGGAAGCTGGAAATGTAATTATAATTAATGCGGGTGGATAGGAGGCCAGTGAGTTCGGACAGTAAGCAGAAGCTCGTCCGTCTGCCCCGGATGGTTGCGGGTGCGAATCCCATGTTGCTGAGGCTGATGAAGCAGCTGAATAAACCCGGCAGAGGAATGTAGGCTCGATACAGGCAGCAGAGAAAGTCAGTGGAGGAAAATTCTCTCATTTTGAGGATGTGGGATTATGTGGGGCAGGCGTTTCGGAAGGTTGGACAGATTCAACCGATTGACCACCTGCTCGTCTGCCTGTCTACAGTACCCACACACACACACACACACACACACACACACACACACACACACACACACAAACAGCTGAAACTTAAAAGAAAGACTCAGAGTTGTCATGACTGTTTGTTAAACACCTTTGTGTTACAATCACATTTTAAGCAACTAACAATGAAATACCTGTGAATTTGAAAAAAACGTCATTATATAATGTATAAATAAAAAAATATCCATTGAGGAATTAATGAAACTAACAAGATTATTACAATTATTGACAAGATTATTTTGTAGGAGTTAAATTACAAATATAGTGAATTACATTTTCATTCAGTTTCTATAGAGTGGATTGTTACAAATATCAAATATGTAACAAATAAGCAATAAATAAACAATAAACAATGCAATAAAAATAAAATAAAATGACTAAAATGAAATACTAAATGAGACAGAAATGAGGTCAATTGCCAAATTCAAAATACATTTTTTTTAGTACAAATTATAATCTGAGTACAAATATATATATATTTATATTTTTAACAGTAAATCAAGTGACCATGAAAGAAACCTGAAAAGCAGGTGTTGACAGACACAGAGTTATCATTGCATGTGCTCTAATTCTGCTGCTCATTATGTGCTGATGATGGAGTTTCTGTTTCTGCTCTGACCGTCTTTTACTGAGTGGACGAGCTTCTAATTTGAACCAGGAGTGTGAAGAATCGATGAAAAATCATGAGAATAGCTGTGGCTTTACAGTGCCTTCAGCACAGTAGGCCTATTGAGGAGGACATCAGATGGGGGTGAGGAAAATCGAACAGGCTGAGCTCACTCTGCTAATTAAAGCGTCCAATATATGAATTACTGTCTGTAAATGAGGGTCAGACGTGGTTTCAATCAATAAAAACTCTCATTTTTATTTGCTCATAGTGAATATGTACTGTGTGTAAAGTATGTTTCTTATATCTGAACTCAGCGTTCCCATAATGCTAAATATAAACCTCATAATGAAAATATCAGACTTTATGGAAATTTGGATGAGGTTAATTTCACCAAAAATCAAAGGGATATTGAAATGCTCCAAACATAAGATGGAGAACCAGCAGGAACAGAAATCGTTGTTTTTACTAATGCCCGTTCATGAAAACACTAGCACAGTGTGTGACACAAGCAAGATCCCTGCTTACACAACAAATATGCCTGTTTTGGTTTTCTTAGGTCGATATGGTTAATCCTTTCATACTCTCATAAATCCTATTCTCTACCTTCACAGTATGGTCCTGATCCCAGCCCAAGAATCCCATTATGAAAAGTATCTATACCAAATTGAATGTATAAATAGCCTATTTGACATGAACAAATGGGTGATTGATCCTTAATTAGTGTTTCAGAGAGCAGGGAGAGTGCATTTTTTAGGTTTTACACCACTCTTGTCCTACCTATTTTACCCAAGGTACGAAAAACACAACAGCCATTAACTATTGATTCAACATGAACTAACACTTCATATTTCTAATTTCTAATAAACAAAACCAGGAAGTATCTGGGAACTGCAAACTGGTCTTTGCATTTAAAGCAGAGGTCGGAAAATGTGCAGATGTGGTGGTTGGCCAGGCAGGTCGTGTGACAGTGTTATAAAAGATATATGGACATGGCATGTACAGTTTTCACAGTTTCAAGTTTCTCTAAAACCACCATTTTCCTACTGCTAATTTGCACAAAGTGGAGCAGAGCTAATGTCATTCTGGGGAGGATATTTACGCTGGCAATCATTTCTTCATTAGTAGCTGCTCCTTTGTCAGTGTTTATGCACCGCCCCCACCTGAAAAAGGTAATGATGCAGCAGATGTTAGCATCATGCAACATGGTCTGGATTAACTGCGCTTTTTTAAGAACGTGAGGATGTGCCTGTTGTCCTCTTGCTTGTTGTTACACATATAAGCAGTCATTGTCACTTTGCAGACATTTGCCATTTAATCATTGGTTTTTGGTTGCGTCCTAGAATAGTTGCCATACAACAGCCATTCAGGGAAAATCAAAAAGAGCGCGACACCAAGTCACAGTTCAGCGTGGTCTGAAGTGGGAATTCCGCGAAGAGAGACACAAATGAGAGGAAGTTCCTGGTGAATGACCTATAATTTCACAAATGAGGAGCAACTTTGTGTCACACCATCTCTTCTTAATCATGTATCTGCTCATAAACATGTCTGCTGGGAAGCTCTTGTGTCTCCTCTCATGGCAGCGAAGCATTACTCAGGTCTTTTCATGTCTTCAGATGTTGTTTCCAGATGGAACCACAGGGAAAATGCCACACTGTTAGACTTAAAAATAACTTTATATTTTTACGTCTTTGATAGCTGGTTGGTCCTTCTGGTCTACACGCTGAAAGAGTGTCTTTGTACATGTCTTTGTGCCTCTTATATAGATAGATAAGACAAATTTCATTCATATTTAATAGGCAATTTTCTTTCCAATACTGTGTATGTCAAAAGAAAAGACAATGATTCACAACTTATTCAATTTTAATTATAAATGATTGTTTCCACTGTGGGCTTTGGAAAGGCACCAAACATACAGAGTAAATTTGGGTTCATGATGATGTCTGAAAGAAGAACAGAACAGTCAGTCAGGCTGATCAGGCTAGTTGAAATTACATACAGTTTATCTGAAGCCAGTGCCTTGTTAAGCCTTGCCACATCACAATAAGCACAGCAAAGACTAAGATGGAGTTTTGAAATGAGCTCAAAAGCTATGACCACAAAACCAACACAAATCAGTCGTGCAGCGTTGTGTGGTTTAGATCCCATTCAGTTTCCAGCGATGTGTACTCCAAACGCTTGACAAAATTGTAACATTTTTTTTTTTTTTTTCCCAAAAACACCTCAATGTTTCAGTACCTGTTCTACTTCTTCTGTGGGAGACGAAGCATTCATGTCACATCGTCACTGTTAGCGGCGTCCATATTTTTTGCAGCCTGTAAACAGTCGATCTGCTCTGCCTTCGTCTGGCTCGCTGTTCAGTGAACCTGATCCTGACTGTGGCTCTTGGTGCTTGTTAGTGCATTCGCTGCTCCAGCAGGACTTGACCCAACATCGATCTGGGCCAGATACTCTTGGCCTGGCCTGCAGCTGGGGATCACACACACACACACACACACACACACACACACAAGGACACAAGCACACACATGCACACATATAATCTACAGACACATACACTCAGACTTGATATGACAGACCTACACTGATCTCTCAAAAACACACTTTCTTATATGCATGCATAAATACACCACACACACACACACACACACACACACAAACACAGTCATACACACGTGCACACATGTGGAGGCTTAGTTCCACCACTTGTAAAAACAAAAATCTACCATTTTTTCCCCGTGTTTATATTGAATAATCATGCATTATTTTGCATAAAAAAGAGACAGTTACCCCTAATTATGAGCTACATTTTATTCTGTAAATGCGACATATTTACTCTGAATTTCTACTTACTTAATTATCAACCTTTTTTGTAATTATGATTACATCAAAATTACAGACATGCCATCATCTTTCTATTGCTTTTTTTCTCATGTCACTTACCTTCCAATAATTTTAACACGTCATATCATGAGGAACCCGCCAAATAATAATGAAAACTACTTGTGGGTTGTCAGTCTTAGTAGCAGAGATGAACTTTCATAGCACACACTCAGATATACAGATAACATCGCTGCAATCCTGCTTTCAATCTGGAGTCACTATCAAATTAAAACCTTGGAGATCTGTTTTAGGGACATGGTGAAGACACAGATTTAAAAAAAAGATTAAAATCAAAGCAGCAAAGGTTGAAATATCAGACTTTCATGTCCTAGTGGAGGTCAAACAGGCTTTTTGTGCCTTTTTAATGGCACAGTTCTGAGGACCTCTGCACTGGACCCCCTTAACCTGCTGACTGCTGATCTGGCTCCTTTCTGTGAAGTAATGCATTTGTAACCGATTTCCTCACATTATATTGAGCAAATAGTGACCCATAATGACCCAGTCCTAAATGCTCTGTGGCATAAAAAAAAAGCATGTCTGCAGGTCTGGTTTTCCTGACTTCCTTCTGAAAGAATGATGTAATTGTCCTCCGGTCCCACAGGAATCCCACAGGACCCCTGAGACTTCCAATTACACACACAGTCCGATACTCCACTGCACTCACACTGATAGCTGCACACAAGCACACTCAAGCAGACAATCAGACATGTGCTCCCTCTCATCCACCAACGCGCTCTCGGATGAACACACAGACTGCTGCCTTGCTGCAGTTTCTCTGTTTTCCACAGTCAATGGGGTGGTGGTTAGGCTGAAATGTAAATGAAAATGAGCGGCTTTGGTGGAAAGACGGCAGGCGG
Organism: Chaetodon auriga; assembly: GCF_051107435.1. NCBI lineage: Eukaryota > Metazoa > Chordata > Actinopteri > Chaetodontiformes > Chaetodontidae > Chaetodon > Chaetodon auriga. Next base: position 21,694,020 of record NC_135086.1, read on the forward strand.
TTCCAGCTGTATGACTTCGGTAAAATAATCCTCCGTCACACACGCTGAAGATCTGACGTGCTGACAGCCGTGATGAGGCCTTGAAACAGATATTACACATCTATTACACATGTGAGCAGACTCGCATACTTACATATGTGCTATCGCTGTGCCTGTCTCTTCCTCACACAGGCACACACATGGGAAAAAGGGAGGAAGAAGAGAAATATACAGGAATGGCTGAGGTTTGGGGTTAAAAGGAAAATGGTTCACTGTGTGTACAGCCAGCATAAATGTATCTGATTAGAAAACTTTGAACTTACCAGCCAACCAAACAGGATTTCTGAAAATTTCATCTTTTTTTTTTTTTTTGCTAACCATAAAGCCTGTAATTCCAACCATAACTGTTATTTGCCTCCACTGCAGAGACATTCTCTGTTTGAAACTGCAGTACTGGAGACAGACCTTTTTCCTGTTTCCATCAGTGTATCTGACGTCTCTCCCTGTTTTCTAATCTGCTCCTGTTTTAACTCTCTGCTGATGCTGTTATCCTGCTGTCTTCAACAAGAGTGCAACAAGAGCAAAGTCACACTGACCACTCAGCTGTTTTTCATAGACATGCTGTTCACTCCCTCACTCACACTGAGCAGTTTTTATGTCCAGTGTTCTACCCCCCCCCCCAAGTTCAAATTTCCAGTCAAAAATTACATCTACTCCTTTCCCTCAATGAAACATCCATAATCTATGAATAGTCAAATACTTTTTTATTGAAAGATTTTAACTGCTGAACATGAACCTTCACTAAAAAGTTCATTGTCAGCGTATGTGAGCTGCTTGCTGTTGGACCATGACTGGCTTCCAGACTGGTTTGTCTGCTGGTTTAAGATAAAATAAGATAGACTTTATTTATCTGGGTTTGTACTCAGGTTAAACTCAGATTTCAGGTGAGCACAGAGAAACCTTCCTCCTTCAGCAGATCAATCTGAAAACAGCTTTCTGCACAGTGAAGCACAGTCATTCAAGTGAAGGAACAATAAGCAAAACATATTGGGCAGAGGGGAGCTTTAAATCTCTTGCAGCTACAGTATGTAACTCCTGAATGTGTTTTCCCGATTTACACTTGTCATTTCTACTCTCTCATATCTGGATAAAATCAGATGACATTTAAGGCACAAAGCTACACTTAGTTACATCCAGATCTCGAGCCTGATCACAATCTGTCTGGGTTTTCCCAGGCTGCAGGCATCATCCCTCCTCCAGTCCAGAAGGAGGTGGTAATGTTCCTGAAGCTGTTTGGTAGGTGCCAAAAACACCAGAAGAAGAATCTACTCTGCACTTAAGCAGTTTACTTGCTGCAACAACAGTTCAGCTAACAGCTTAATCTCAAACACATGAATGAGTTGTATTTATGAACTCATGCAGAGTCATGCTGCTCCCTCACCCACACTGATCATTGATGAACTGATCAGGGATCAGATAAACACTACAGCAGTTCAATGCACCATGTGTTTGAGTAAGTTTGTATGTATTTGCAGCAGTTTTTCCTTGTTTTAATGACACAGAGATCAACAGCTAATCTCAGTGTAGTTTTAGTGTAGCTTTAGCTGCTGTTTCCATAAGGACAGAGGATGCGTTTATGTGTATCTTTGTTGAGAGACATATGAATTGACTAAGAGTACAGGGGTTCTTCCGAAACAATAAAGTTCTATAATAGGGAGCTGTACAGCGTAAGTGTCTGAGCAGACAAAACTTGTTCGCAGGATAAATTCACTGTTGGTTTTACTGTATTCAGGGGAAAACATAAATTCATTTCAGACTTGTTATACTTTATTGGTATGGGTTTACCACATTAATCATATCATTGCTGGTTTCATAAGCCCCAGTTCATCATATTCTTGCAGTTGTGGTTGTAATAGTCCAGTCTCTAAGCCTGCATAGAAAACAGCTGTAACAAAATGAAACAATACAATAAAGACCTTTAAAAATGTGTTTTTAATTCAGAGAGGGCAAATTAGCTTTTCACATTAAAACAGAGAGAAATATAAGCTCATTACATGCACACACACATTTATGTATATATACGAACATAAATACATGCTTTCACACATGTATGCATGTACACGTGCACCCATATCCATGTCTAATTTCTTCTATTACTTCCATCATGTCAATTTACATGTCACAATCATTTAGGATATTTTATTTCAAAACAGTCCACATGGACTCAGATTTTATGAGGGTTTTTCTCCGAAACAATACAAACCATATCCTTTAATTCCTGATCATACTCGCCCAAAACGCCCTTTTTGTTTGTCCCTACTCAAAAGCATTTCCGTGGATCTTTGCAGAAGCAGATGGAGGCCTGAAGCCCACATGGCGTGTCCTGCTTGAGTGAATTCACTGCAGTAAAATGAAATCAGTAACTGTATTATAGTAATAACGAATAGCTTACCGTGATACTGGGAGGTTTGGGGTTTGACTCAGAGTGAAGTCAGAGCAAATCATGACATGATGCCTATTGTCTCCACTTAAAAAGGGATACCCCTTCAGCTATCCATGTGGTGGATGTGGGTGCTGGCATGGTGGTTATGAGACCAGATGAAACCTTTGCGATTGCTGTGGGAAAATAGAGCAGAGAGCCTGACTCGTAACCATCACCATCCATCCATCCTGTCCTCAGCTTCGGCCTGTTGCCTCCCTGCAAGCTGCTCCGGATTAAAACATCAAATGTCAAAAATATAAGATTTCTCCTCTAAAATAGTCAATATTTTGGAGTCTTTTCACAGACGTGTTCATGTGAAGCAGCTTCCTGATGCAGAATACAGAGCGTTTCACATCTGTATGTAGAGCAAACACCAACGACCTCTCCTTCACTCATTCCTGCTTTTAAATGAGGGTAAATTAGGTGTTATAATGTTGCGGCTGTTTTTAGTGGCTGCTGAAAACACACACACATGCATACACATGCCCACGCACATGCACATACACACGCGCACACACACATATTTGTACACACCCGTTGGGTTGCTGATATTTGGGCAGACAGTTTATTCAGTGTTCTAGCTCTTAATCAGTCATCAAGTTCAAGGGGAAGCAGGCAATATAAGCAAACACAAGTGCGCGCGCACACACACACACACACACAAACACACACACACACACACACACACACACAAGCTGACTGGATAACAGGGTTTACTTTGGCCCGTGTTGCCAGTCTTTAATGATTAAATCATTTATTGGTTCAGGTTTTCGTTACTCTGCGTTAGCACATATCATACTTGCCGAGAGTTGATTACTCGGCATAACTGAATAACTGATTCATTTCAAAATTAGAAGCCTGCAAATAGTCTTACAGTAAATATGCATCAATGGCCAAACACATAACATCATGCCAAGTTATGCTCATGCTAAAAAGTAGCAAAAAGTTAGGAAAAAGGATTAAATCTGAGAGATCTCGGGTGAAAGTCACCAGCTGATGAAGCATGCAGAAGACATCTGTATGTAGCTCACCTTAACATAGTACAATAATATAAGAAATAAATCTGAGATGTGACTGTTACTGCTCAGGAGCAAACTTATTCACATTCTTACAAGACAACGCACATATTGAATAGAACACAAGGGTTAGATTTCTGATTTAGTGATAATGTTCAAACAGCATGTTTACATTTTGCAGGAAAAATGGTTTTATGGATGACGACAAACTGATGAGTTTTGCAAACGTATCTTAGGTAACCTTCCTCAAATCCATTAAAGAGCAGGACAGACAGTATGTGGAACTGGCTCAAACTTAGTGGACTTTCCAGTCCTGACCAGGGCTTTTTCCCAGTGGTAATGTAAATACCTAATTATGTAGTGCTGTATGTTGCCCTCTTGGCTTTAGGGTTTAATGCCATAGGTAGTGAGATAGTTAGCCAGCCATTTTAGCCTTAATGCTTTATATTAGAGCAGACAAAAACACTGTTTAATCCAATCCTTACAGCTGTGTTCTTGATTTTGGCGAGACAAAACTCATCCTCATATTGTTTGTATTATTACATTTAAATCAATAAACCAACTAACCAACAAGCGTTAATGTGTGTGTGTTTGAGTGCATGTACATATTTGAATGAGGTTTCAATGTATGAGTCTGTGTGTGTGTGTGTGTGTGTGTGTGTGAGAGAGAGAGAGAGAGAGAGAGAGAGAGAGAGAGACAGAGAAATAGAGAGTGTGTGTGCTGTAGAGTTCTACAAATAGACTAAAATACTATTCATGTCATCATCATGTAAAATTTCTAACTAAAAGCAGAGAAACACACTAGCAGTGAAACAGATGCATCCAAAAAAAAAAAAAAAAAAAAAGTATGACTGCATAAAGGGAGGTGTCACACACTGAAAAGTGATACACATTAGTTTTACTTCATGTTAATGAAAGAAGGAAAAAATGACCAAATCGAGAGGCATCTGACTTTGGGAACAGTACGGTGTCGAGGAATTACACTGCAGGGAAAACAGGGAATACCGTCATCCAAATTGAGTTTGTCTGCGTGACTTCTAGTTTCTTTGGTGGGCTGTTGGGGGGGAGGATTGTGGGAGACGAGGGACTGAGGGGGTTCATATCCAAAGAGACAGTCATTATTTTTCACGTCACAGGGAATAAATGAGGGCTGTCAGGCTGACTAATGACCGCGTCTCTGCTGTGGTGGAATCAGGAGAAAGTCTCCGTCTACTGATGTCAGTCATTTTCTGATGGACCCTGGTGCTGATGGATTGTAGGATCTGGCTCTGATTACACGCTACACTGGCATCCACTCATCCCCCGATCCCTTTGTTATTTTGGAAACGGGTAATAAACACACATACAGCAGACATGCGTGTATTCGCGCACACACACAGCTACAGGCACTCCCTCCTGCTCTGCAGTCTTCATCAGTTTTGACACTTTCCTCAGACCTCAGCTCAGTCAGAGGCTGAAATGCCTGGCGGAAACCCCCGGAACACACAGCACGTCTGGTTCCCAGAAAACTACACACAAACCTCTCAGTTACACTTTTTTTTATCATGGCAAATGGCTAATAATGACTTTGAAGTCCACTCTAATTACATAGAGTATGTATGTATGTATGTATGTATGTATGCTTTACCTCCAATAATAGTCCCATTGCAGCATTAAGACTGGGCAGATGCTTTTGTAGTGACTTTTATTTTGTGTTCCTTAACTATGAGCTCTCCAGGAGGAGGAACCTCCTCCTCATGCAACAAGCAGATGGGAAATGTGGCTGTAATTTTGAGAAACATCTACTACGGCACTGGCATGAGATAAGAACTACCCATCTGTTCACATCAGTGACAGTGTAATGTGAAAATGCAAAAAAAACCCCAACATATTTCTGACTTGTAGTATCCAACTATGCACAGAGTTTTTGACTTTGAGGTATCTGCTGCCAAGAGTTTCTTGGCTCCACCATTGTATGATGAAGGTGGAAAGGGTTTTGTTTGTGCTGGTCATAACATTGAAAAGATACTTCAGCAAAGGTTTATGTTGAGCTCAGGAGCAAAGAGAAATGAGATGGAAGTACAGGTTAGCAGAGGCTGAGTTACTCACATGAAAACACAATTTCAGGTTAAAGACCTTTGATGTAGCTTATTGGAAAACCTTACTGGAATATAGAGGTTGTTTATTTGATTACTAGTACGCACACCTGTCCTATGGAAAGTCCACGTCTGCTGTTGAGTCACGTTCTGCAGGTAAAGTAAATGATCAAACAACAATAATGATAATGATAAAAATACTGAAGTGGAGGAAGTGTCCTTGTGATCTGCAGTAATTCTGTTTCACCCTCTCTGCCCCCCCCCCCCATTCCTCCTGGCCTGTCAGCACTACAACAGGCAATGAGACAAGGTGCTGAAACAGACTGCCTCCCTGAGGGACCCCACACTGCAACCCCTCCTTACACACACACACACACACACACACACACACGAGTTGAATCTGATTGACAGGATACAGAGATGTCTTCAATAAGAAGTATGGATATCGAGACTAAAGAATAAAATGTAATGTTCTGCCACTCATGCTTCAATGATGGATTATTTTTATGGCAGCTTGGATTGTGACAGTAATCCTCTGAAGATATTGTGCAGTGTTTAAAAGTGCCCAACTTTATTTGTCACTATTATTTGTCTCAATACACACACACACACACACACACACACACACACACACACACACATAATATACATAGACACACACATACAGTGCATTTAGTATCTTTTATTTGAGTTCTTTTCATGCCTCATTTGTACATAGTAGACGTTCATATTTTTTTAAAGATGCTTATCTTTCTTCCGTCCTTGTACTCCTGCTGCTGTACAACTTCAATTTCCACCATAAAAGTTGATCTTATATTTCATCTTATTTACTATGAGTATAAACAATACTTAAATAAGTATTATTTTTAGGCTTACCTTTACTTCTGTCACCCTGACTTGTACTTGTAGCACCTCTGTTTGGTTTATTGTTCAGATTTTGGAAAATCTGGACATATTTCATTTTTCTCCATGTTGAAAGCAGAGATGCTCTCTGTGTCTCTGTGTCTGTTGATGCTCTGTCGTCTTCGCTGCATGCTGCTGTCAGCCGACCTCTGACATGTCAGTGACATCACATCCGTCAGGAGCACTAATCAGATACCTTGTGTGATTCGTCAGGAGTGGTTGGAAGCAGCGTTTAAACACGAGTGGAAAGTTAATGTTTCATGACAGATTTCAGGCTTGTTAGTGAGAAATAATGACAAAAAGAATTCAGAGATAATCATGTGTCATCACTGTGTACAATGTCTCCTGTCTGATGAACCTGAAGAGACATTCAGGGGTCACACGGTGGAAAAACAAAATCAATGCTGACACTAATGACCACATTTAAAAAAAATAAAAAATCTTGAATAGGTGGAATTGTAATTAAAATCTCTCAAATTCATAAGCAACTGAATCGTGTCAGTCTTTTGATGCAGGGAGCAAAAATACAGTACAGTAAAGTACTGATAGGGATGTGTGCTGTATAGTATATAAACTATAAATATGTACAGATATTCAATTGTGGCTAATGATTATTTAATCAATCTATTATTTTGTTGATTTTTATGTATGTAGTTATGGGGGCGGGAGGGCTGGGTTTTCTTCTTTGTTGTTTTTAGCCTCTGTGAGGTGTTGCTTTTTAAGTATGAAAAGTGCCATATAAATAAATAAAGTTTGAAGTTTAAAAGATGTCCTTTAATTGTTTGTTTTGTCCAATCAGTTGATCAATTTTCAATGATATAACACATCAGAATGTCTTTCGGCTTTATAAATGACTTCAGTGATTAGCAAAAATATCAATTTTACAAGGTGTTGTTCCATTTTCCATTGGTCAACATATTTGTATAAAATGTCTAGAAATCCATTTAAAAACACTTTATCAGATGAATTAATGTGATGATTTAAATCCAGTGGATTAAACACTTAACTAATCAAGGTACTTCATCACCCCGATGAAGGAAGCAGTCATGCAGAATAATCAAATAATTGCATTCCCAGAGATATCAAAAGAACAGCTCACTCAGCTCAGCCGCCCTGTGCTGTAGGTGGGCATGGACATTTTTATGCACACACAGCGACACACGTGCACATGGAAATCACATGCATATACAGTATATGAAGACTCACATCCACTGAAAAATACATGCTGGTTCTCACATGCACAGTCACACAGATTAGTAATGAAATCCAGATTCTCCTCAGGGAAGCAAACATTGCTTTATACAAAATACTTTGTCCTGAATGTTTATTATGCTTGCTGAGGCTTCCCACTCTGAGAACAGCGGGCTGGTGAGGGAGGGACGCTGCAGGCTGTGTGCGGTCGGCCCGACAATTCAATCACTGACACATTCTCTGCACTGCACAGTATCACGCTTTATTATTTTACATCCCTCTGGCCAAACTCTATCCTCCCAGTGATCGACTCATCTGTCTGACCATCTGGTTAATTGTCCATCCATCCGGGCGTTTGTGCTTCTGTTTGTCTGTTCTTCAATCCATCTGAGTCATCCATCAGTCACTTGTCTTTTCAGCTAACACGTCTTCTGTTTGTCAAGGTGGCTGTCATTGTGCTTGGTGTCCATCCATCCATCCATCCATCCATCCATCCATCCATCCATCCATCCATCCATCCGTCCACCTGGGTGGTGGACGTCCTGTGGACTCTGAATGCCTACAGTGTCAGAGGGGAGATCCTGTCTTTCAGCGTCAGGATACAGAGTCCAGAAAACACACACACACATCTTTGGCCCCTCACTCAGCAGCCCCCCACCATCCCATCATGCCTTGCCTGACTGTATTATGACAGGTGGAGTGTCAGCCGCCACCAGCATCTCTCCAAAGTTCCAGAGGGCTGCTGCAGAGAGTTACTATGTGTGAGAGAAAGTATTAGAATGTGTGTTTAGAAGTCAGACCAACGTGTGTGACCATCGAAGTGTGTGTGAATGCATATGCTTATGTAGATGTGTTTTGGCCATTCTAATTGAAGAAGATGCAGAAGTTTGACAGGGAGAAAGAGATTGAGAAGAAAGGGAATCAGGAAAATCATGAGCATCAGAAGAAGAGCAGGACAAGGCAGAGGAAGAGTTGGAAGGCAGTGGAGACAATTATCAAGAAGGAGGTGAGAAAGGGATTTAAGATTCAGAGTTGGGGTGGAAGAGGAGGAGCAGCAGGAGGTGCAGAGAGCCTGATGAGGATGAAAAATGAATCACCCTGATGGTGAAAGGGGAGCAGGTTTGTGATGAAAGCGCAAAGTCTTCACTCATCACCTGGATGGCCTCTCAGTCCCCTCTGGAGAGCCCACTGCTGAGTTTCTGTTTCTTCTTCTCTGCTTCAAACTGAGTGACGGACAGTTGTTAGCGCTTTCACTCCCAGTGAAAGAAAGACTGAAATATCTCAGCACATTTACTTCCTAAAAAAACACGTACGCCTATCAGTATACTACAGTTACATCATGCTGGACAGGTCAGCATTCTGTAAGAAAGAAAAAGATTATGACGGCTCACTAATTTAGATGCTGCAGTTTCGTCCTTGATGATAAATGATTTATATATATACTTACATTTTTACATTTATTCAAAGTCATGTGTATGTAAATGTGAACGTTTCTTACTGGATATAATGTAGAGAGTAACACTGGATGTAAACATAACTTTTGTTTGTTTACAAGAAAACTCAACAAACTTTATATTTATTGAAGCACATTTTTGTAAAAAATTGACTTTTCTTTGTGGTGCAAATGTTTTTTGGCAGCTAAAATTGAGTTAAAGTTCGCACACAGTGCATTGTTTCCTACTGATACGACATCCCTTTCAACTGCGTAATGATAAGTAGAAAATACATTTCTTCAACCTTGTTTGAAAAAGGTTGTTTCAATGTATTAATGCATTATTGCATTTTGATGAACAGTGGCTTTAAATTGCATTGCAGACAGATATAACTTTTGTCATTCTGGTATATCCAAAATGCTTTTAACCACCATGTACTGTACGCTTGAATATTTTAATAATGGTGACCTGTAAAGTGTGGAGGAACCGAACCACTGCATCTTTACCATTCACCCACTGAGCTCCAGATCTACATATAATCCACATGTTTTCCCATGACACACATACACACACGTACACACACACACACACAATAAATATATAGACAAATTAATGCATTGAATACATAGAAAGCAGCAAAGTGCCTCTCCTTTTCTTGTAAGGAAAGGAATTTCTCTTATAGACAAAGAACTGAAGGAGTCAAAAAAAGAAGAGAGAAGATGAAGAGCAGGGGGACCAACCTCTATTGGGTGGCCAGGAAACAGGAGCTGAAGGCTTGCACACACACACACACACACACACACACACACACACACACACACACACACATAGAGCAAGCATAAAAACCCAACACCCACCAGTCAGTCTCCGCTCCACCGACCAGATCTCCCATCACCCAGGCGTGAGAGAACATACCAGCTCAGGTCTCTAAATCTGACGCACCAAAGAGCTCAGTCTCAGCGCCTCAGGAAATAATAATGAATATGGAATGATACAGTCTGTATTTTGTGCTGCAAATGCAACCAGATGCAAAAGGTAAAGGGAAAAAAATCAGGAGCAGATGTTAGTAACTTACAGAAACAAGGGGTCTCAGGGACTGTGTGCAGCCAGTGTGCCCTGCAAACATATTGTAACCCTACCCTGTGTGTAGTATAATGACTTATAGTATGTATATCGCCACTTTGTAATGAGGGAAGGTATGGAAAAGAAGAGTTCTGCAGCTGCTCCCTGGGAAAGCTCAGTTGTTAAGGAAACAGCCAGGCTAGACACAACACCACCCAATTAACATAGAGACCTCAGACGATAAGGAAACCGCACATGTCTGACACATTTCTATAGCCTACTGTACATGTGGTGGTGGGAGAGCGTGTATTTGCATATCTTCCTCTCCCATAGGCTGCACAGGGCTCAGATATTCAGCCAAAAGAGTAGAGGCAGCTGGTGGACAGTTTGGAAAATAGAGGCGAAAACTGCTGTGAGGTTTTCACATGGAAGCCCCAGTGGCTTTCTGAAAAGACATTATATGTGAATTTAAAGGGACAGTCCACCCTAATGTCAAAAATACTTGTACCTGTCGTGCTATTTCTCTATCTATGTTGTTTGGTGTGAGTGACCAAGTTCTGGAGATATCAGCTGTAGAGAGGTCTGCATTTTTTCAAATATAATGGAACAAGATGGCACTCCGTCTGTGTTATATATGTGTGCTGTGAAAAATTGGATCAATTTGATGAAGGAAATTGTCGCAGTAGCACATATGTGATATAACTTTGCAATGCGTGTGTGCATTTTCAGTTTAAAACAGTGTTTTAAAATGGAAACCTATTGGTGTTGCTGTAGCTAGAGCCATATATTTCTGTGTGAGGTAAATTGATAGAGCATTGTGGTCTATCTTCTACTTAAAAATCATGTCCCCTGCTCCATAAGGTCCATACAACCAACACCAATTCCCACAATTCCAAGGAAGCTGTGCCTCTGAATGCATGCTGAGGCAGATCATCTATACACATTTAAATAAATGTCAGACATGTTTTTATGATACAGTATACTTGATTACATTAAAAATGTGGGTTTTCGTGCAGAAATGTTTTATTTATGTCTTATTTATTTATTTATTATTACTCTATACAATTAGTTTCAAAGTATGTTCTTTTTGCTTACTGCATGTTAATTGGCTGCCATATAAGTTAAAAGATTAAGTAAATTTCTGGCAGGTGTTTTTAAATTTATAGTGAAATATTCACATTTGCTAATCATTTAAAATCACACATTATGTACAAATAATAGTGTTTCACAGTTACACAGTATGTGCCAAACTAATTTTACAGTTTTGTACAAGTGAAAATAAATGACTTATGGCAGCATGTCTATATGAGAGGGATGACTACTTTTATGTAAATATATAAAAATATTGAAGGTAATGGATAAATATCATTTGTATTCTCGTTTTTTAGCTTCTCATGTCTGTTTGTATAAATCACGACTAAGAGAACAAAAACACTTTTTACTGAATGATCAGTGTGAATTTATGATATCGTTTGTATGATGATAGGAATTTGCTGAGATTTATACTGAATATGTAAACTGTAATATATATTTTGCATAGCATGGGGTGTTATGTTAAATAAAGAAAATATTAGTCTGAAAACATTTCACATTAAGGTTTGGATTATGTCCTGTATGCAACATTAAAGACCTTGGCCAGTCGCATGCCTGTTTAAGGGATGAATTCAAAATGAAATTATGGTGGATTAAGGAATAGTAACAGATGTTTTATACTTGTGCTACAATTTTGTTGCTTGTGCTACAAAACTTTCAGCCTTTCCAGAAATCATGACCCAGACAAGAGAATCCACAGACTGTGTGCTTTTGTGCAGAATGCACAATTGTGTTGGTACTGAGAGCTAATGACTGTGCTGTGCACTTTAGAGAGGACATAAGTTATAGAGGAAAAAGCCACCAGATTTTTATCGAATAAGCCACCAGACAAGTGAAGAAGCAAATCAGTTGAAATTCAAGTTCCCACATCGATACTCAAAAAGTAAATAAGTAACTCAGACAATATAAGATATTCTGATTTGAATGGATATTTGTAGTGTGTTGGCTGTATGCTCATTGAGACTAACAATCCAAATAAAGTTGGAAAAAGCACATTTTGAAATAAAGCAGCAACTCTGGATTCCACACTGTTTGCACCATAAAATAACATTACAAAATAAGGAGCTAAGATTTTAAAATGTATTGGAATATTTCACGTATAATACAGTATTTGATGTTAATATTGTATGTATCTTGTATTTATTCATATGATTATGTATTTTACAAAGCCAAATTTATTACCCACATAGAATAAGGAACATTTTTTCTTGTGCGTAGCATGACCACCTTTTACGACCTTAGTTTTTTATTACTTGCCGTTTCAAATGTTGTTCTATGTTCTGTCACCTGACTGTCACTGTCCCATTGTCCTCGTGCAAGGACTGAACCGCAGCTATCCCTTTTGTCCTTTCAAAGCTACCGTAGTATGACGTCAAATTCCAAGATGGCGCTCCCCGTGCGGACTAACTTGAAACAGCTCTTCAGCTTCATTCAGAAGTTTAATTCTTCGAGAAGATTCCTCTGTGTTGGTGCTCGTACGGCAAACAAGGTGCGTGTGCGGTGAAAACGCTGTGTGAGCGGTGACATTTAGTGTCTGACTGACGGCTCACTGTCACACACTCTCAAACAGCTGTGAGCTTCATTTAAAGTCGTGTTGTTGGTGTTTGTCTCTTCATGAAGAAGGTCTGTTAGTCCGCCAAGTAAGAAACTATTTGAATGAACAGGCTAGCTGTCTTTAAAGGAGCACGTCTGCGTGTCAGCTGTTCGTTTTCTCAGTGCGTACAGTGAACTTGTCTCTGATGAGAAGTCTTGTTTACATGCTAATGTTGAGTGACTTTGGGACAGACACAGTTTGAAGCTGACTGTTACTAAGATGTATGGACATAGGACTTAAGGTCTAGTTATTCTTGGTACACACAAGGTGAAACATTTTAAATATGGCAGGTTGATGTCTTATTTAAAGCCACTTTGGTTTAAAGAGGATCATGTTCACAGTGTTGCTTGTTGAAATGTTTGGTATAGCCCTCACGCACAGTCTCTGAGAAGGGTCAGACCCTGTATCTCTGATGTACGACTACTTCTTACATCACATAAAGTACTCTAGACCAATAAATTGGTTTGGCTGGTATATCAGCCCATATTAGCTTGTTGCAAATATATTAGAATTTGTATATATGTCAGCAGGTGAGTAACAAATTGCAGTATTTAAAGGCAAAGATGTGTTTAAGGTACTTTCAACAGTGTCACCATCACACTGTTTGTCCACCAGACCCTCTGAGAAATCTGTTTTTCAATAGTCCACACTGTAGTTACTTCTATCATTTCATACTTTAAGAATCCGCACACAACAAGATGCAGACCAGTGTGAGCTTCAAATTACACATTTTTTGATAAAACTTTTCAAGTATTGATATAGTGTTGGCCTGAAAAGTCTAGTATCAGTTTGGTTCTGGTACGTTCTTGTTTCTTCTTTCTCTCTGTTAAATAGATGTAGAACCTACACGTCACTGCTTGTATCATCTTCATGCCTCTACTTTTAAAATGTGTGCCTTCATTGAATTACAGTCCACTGTTCGATGATTAGAAATTGTTAAGTTTCAGAATATGGCATTGTATGCTTTGTCAGACTCTTGGTTGTGTTTGTTTATTCTTTGATCACATTTTTTACAGATATAAGTCAGGATTCTGTGCTAATTTGACACTTTTTATACTAGACGTAGTAAAAGTTCTTGTATGACTGCTTGTGTCAGGACAAATAAAACACTGACACACTGAGAGGTTTGACAAGTATTTTTAATGAAACAATGGTTTTGTACAATTATTTTACATTCTTCAATCTAAGATATTGTAACAGTACTGTCTTCATATTGGTAAGAATACCCAGCCATCGGTGTGAACTGATATGCTCCCCACACTGTTACACCATCAGCAGCAGCCATGTTCAAAGTCACGTACATCACCTTTCTTCCACGCTCTGATGCTTGATTTGAACTTCAGCCATTCTTATCTACCTTCCTTAATGCATCAAGTTGCTGCCGTCCAATTGGCTGGTCAGGTATTTGTGTCAATGAGCAGTTGGACAGGTGTACCTGATAAAATGGCCGGTGAATGTATATATTATGTATGTAAGGGCAAATATGCTGTGTCTTGCAGTTGTCATTCATGGTGCATTGATTGGTTAACAGTCACAACAACAAAATCATCAGTTCATCAGTGATTGGCTAACTGATGACAAAGTGTTCAAGAATTTCTTGTCAGTGTAGCTCCCAGAAAATTATTTTAGTTATAAGTCAGAGAGGTATCATCAGGTAAATGTTATGCCTGCCTGAGGAAGACCTTTCAGACTGAAATAAGGATGTCAGTTTTGGTTTTGATAGCCTGAGCTGAGGGCTACGCGGACTGCATCTCCCAGTCAGGGATTCCATGAGAAAAAATGGTGCCGTTTGACATGTCCTGGAGAAATTCTGGTCAAGTTGTATCTGTTTTTATGAACCACATTTTGTATCCAAGTGGTGAATAAGGATAATGAATTTTGAAGTTGATTCAGTAATGAGCAACAGCACTGCAGCAGTTAGCTGCAAAACGGGTTGTAATGTAATCCCTCCGAGCATTTGCACACCGTCAGTGTACATCCAATCAAAGTGTTTGTTTTTGACACTGAAAGGCTTAGTTGCTCTCAGTGTCTGACAGCATTATCTCTAAACCTCTAAACCTTTTTGTTTAACCAGAACCAGTAGCTATATTGAATCTCTTGCCAAAACCACCAGACTCCATTCACAAAAACAGCCATTTTATCATTGTAAAACAAACTTCTTTCAAACTCAACAGAGACAAAATCAAACTCACCCAAACCTCCTTTGTTCACCTCACACTTCTTACATCTTAATTGGGAATTATTTCCACAGGACAGTTTGACTGGACAGATTTAAATATATAGGACTCTCACAGATTTTGCTTTAATTACCAGATAACAGAATCCTGCTCCCAGTCAGCGCTGATGAAGGGACGGGTAGTTGTGATGTAACTTTCGTTTGTGAAAGCTGTCCAGCAGTCGGTGGTCAAAGCTAGCTTGTCTGCCGTGGCTAGCTTGACTTTCAGCTCATCCTTTTCCTGCTCAAAATGTTTTTCAATGCGTTTACTCACAGTAGCTCTTGATGGCACAACACTCTGGTAGTATTGAACTGGCTCTTTGTATCACGCTCTTTCCACCACACTGATTAGCAGCATGTGGGCCTCAATCATTTGTCACACCAACAGGGTGATGGCTGCACACCAGCGTGTGTTACACCGTGTGTGTATGTAAATTAAGCTATAGACCGACATGCATAACTGATTAATGTGTAACTGTTGACATCCCTAACTGAAATGATGCATGAATAATATGAGTTTAGACATGTCAGTGTGTTGACAACCTTCTCTTTTCCTGTGTTACTTTATTTTTTTCCTGCACCTTTACCTACCTGGGATCGACCTACACTCTATTCAACTTTTTTGCCCTTCATTTTGTGTTGACAAACCACCAGCAGCAGCAGCTGAGTGCAAGAATTCAGTCATCCAACGTTTCTCTGTGGCAGGGAGCCAAAGTGCAGCACTTCTTCAGCAAACATGCAATGCAGAAAGTATTTTTAGGGTTAGTCCACTGCTTTCAAGTGCAACAGTCTCCTCAAACTCGTGCATACCTAGAGAATGCTTGTGGATTTGTAGCAGGAAGTTTAGGTATTGAGAGCAGCTGCAGTTGGTTTGACAGCAGAAAGTGTTTTCAAAGACTTAAGACCTCAACAGAGACTGTCAGCTTTGGTGTCTGTTGTTCATAATCAAAGACTGGAGGAAAGGCATTCGGAGAAATGGAGGAAATAATGAACTGAAGCTGAAGTAGCCGAGGCACGCTGAAGCAAAATGCGCTTCCCCATAAAAACAGTTACAACTTGAGCATTTCCTTCTCAGCTGAGTGACACACTGCCTTCCTAACTGTTCATTTTTCACTGTGGCAGCTCTTATTTGTGACTGAAATCTTTGGTTCATTCTGTGCAGTTTGCTCTCCTCGCCTGGCATGTGACATCATATCCTCAGTAGCACTCCTTGAGTGCACCTTTTTATTTCAGTGGATTCAAGAAACGTGCCTACTATAACTCAGCTTAGGGTTTCCTATCATTGCACAGCTGCCTTGGAGAAGCAAATGGGGTGTTAAGTCAAACAATGAGTCCCCCGGCACACGTAAGAATAACTAGTGCGTTTCAGTACAACAACGATGCTAATTATTGAGCTGTTCTAGCATTACGGTGCAGTTAAAAAACTCAGCCATCTGCCCAAAGCCCTGTTGCTGGTTGATGTACGAGCTGTAATACAGTATGCGCGTTCACTGCCGTCCCGTCTGTATTTTGTTAAGACAAAGTCTCTGGAGAGGCTGGAGAGGTGTGCGACGAGAGGGGAGGAATGGGTGGAAGCGGGGGACTCAGAAAGCATCACAGCAGTGCTTCATTACCAGCAATAACATCAGAAATGAAGTGTTGGTTTTCATTTGTTTTAATTTTCTCCAAATGTGGAAGGCTGAGCGCAAACACCAGCACGCTCACAATGCCCTGAGGTGTGATGTGCGTCAAACGAGACACTTTCTGGAGGTTTTTCTGCGCTGGAAAATGTGCTTAAAAAGTCACTGAACCTCAGCGGACAGACACAAAGATGAAGTGTGACCTTTGTCAGATGCTTTGAATTTTGACAGAAATGTGTGTGAGACAGCTGTGGTTTGCTTTTTAAAGTCCTGTAGTTAAACTTTGCAGTTAGTATCTGCTCATAACTGGAAATAACTTAATAATTTAACTATGTTTTTTACCCTCCTCCTGACTGGGTGACACAGCCTTGTTTTCAAAGCAGATTAAAAGATGTGTTATATGTTTTTAGATATTTTGCATAGACAAAGACACGTCATAGCTGAATTTTTGCAGGGGGGGGGCTGCCCAGGTGTTAGCATTATTGATTAGTCAATTGATCGATTAAAAGATAGTTTTCCAAATTGATATTTTACACAGCTGTCATGAGGAGTACTGCTCAGCCTGTTTGCTAATGTGTTCTGTGGCTTTGGAGTTTGTCAGCTCTGAGAAAATTACCCCCAGTGATGTCATCAGGGTTATCAGAACTTGGACTTTTTGTTCGCAGAAAGCCTGTGTTACAAACTGCAAGTATGGATTTTAAAAGACATTGAGTTTCATTATTAGAAATCCATTATTTTGTTTGACTTGATTTTGTTGACAGAAAAGCAATATATTGGCGGATTACCCCTTTAAATCGATGAAATTCCACAAATAATATTGTAAGCCATATTCATTTATATGTTGTACAATATTTGATATCTTTACTCTTGAATTAACTTCTCTCTGTTTGAGACACTACAAATTAATTTAACCTGAGGAGCATATTTAGCTGTTGTAGTGTTTGCTGTACAGCCCTCCTGCCTCACACGAACTTCCAGCCTCGTGTCAGCTGGAAATACAGAGCTTCCCATCCAGCCATCCCTCTACGGTGGTCCTGTTATTGACTGATATCAGTCATGTCAGCCCTGGGCTCCAGGAAAGAGGAAGTGACTTCTAATTTGCCTCTCTGTTCTCCTCTGCTCCAAATTCACTTACTCAGGTGTCAGCTAAAACCATTAGAGCGGCTCCCGCACCACATGGGAGAGGCCAGCGAGAGCGAGGAAACATGGCCTCCCCTTTGAGGATGTTCATTAACTGCCCTATTTATTTTCAACTGTCAGAAAAGCCCGCTAATTCTCAGCAGTCCCCTCCGTGTAATTAGGTCTGTCGCAGTCATTCTCCAGCCAGGGCCCTCACTCAGACGCTTTGCACATTACCCATTTCTTAAAACTATCCCATATGTCAACATATTCCTTTTTTTAATTCAAATCGAGCTAAGTCGAATTACAGAATGGGCCTGCAGCTCCGCGCCCGCAGTGGTGCCAGGGGGATTGCGCTGGTCTTCCTGTGTTTTAGTCCGTGCCTGATCCAGCGCCTTTTGCCGAGCGTCTGACATTTTTAATTAAAACATACCGAGTATCTGGTATCATGCCTTTGAGCTGCACTCAAGTCAACAGACACTGCTTTTGTAGGGGGAAATTACAGCGAGGCTGCTGGTGGAGGTTTGCCGTGAGTGTTACCATAATTACATATTGATAAATTTATGAAGTGTGTGCCAGTTCTTTTTTTCTCGGTTGTAACTTTTATGTGTTTTTCGGGTATTATTAGCCCTCCTGTCAGTCATTTGTTTCCGGCAAGTGAAGTAAAATTAAACATGTCCATTGTCAACACTGAAGAAGGAAGTGGTATAATGAAACTATTTGGAGCAATTTGGAAGGACCCACCGAATGGAAACAAGTAGCTCTGGCATGAATGTGTTTATCTAACAGTGAAAAAAGTTACCTATGAATTAAGCTAGTCTTGGCTTTTCCAGCTGTGCACAGTTGCTTTCCATACGATCATTGACATACTGGAGGCACACTGCTTTGGTTTGAACAGACCTGAGCTTGCAGTTCACTTTCAGTCAGTGGTACTGGTAGGAAGTTAATAAAACTGCTTTTAATCAAGCCTGATTTGTAAGTTAGTCTTAGATGAAAGTCAGTAGCTATCATGGGATGTTTGTTGGTTATTTTGATCTGCAGAAAATGCTTGGGTTTTAGGCTGTTTTCAGACAGACATTACCGCAGGAGAAAACAAAGCCTTGTCATTCATTTGTTGGCAAAGCTGGGGTCCCAATGTAGAGGGCGAAAAAACACAGGGTCGTCTGCAAAAAAGGTGATCAGGCTCAAGCTTTGCTGCAACTCCATACAATGCGTTAGCCAGCCAAATGCATACAAGCGCACGTTTCTGCAGCCTCTGCAGTTTTTTAGAATTTAACATACAATGTAATCCCAGTGTTCGTCTGTTAAATCATCATGTTTTGCCATGGGCTTTTGTGTACTGCTTTGGGTTAAATGCCTTACACCTTCTTGCTCTTGTAGCGTGTGATCACATCAGCAGGTAATATGATACCGGTTGATACAATATCACTTGTCAGTGTTTGCCACTTCCCATAAACTAGAAAAGTCATTAAACGTTTAGTTCCTAATGAGCCAGATCACAGCTTCCTGTCTTGAGTAGGAACTGCTCCTCTTGGTTATCTCCCCCCAGGCAGTATTGAAGTCTGGTTCCTTCAGAAGCTGCAGCCTGTTAGGGCTGGAGGCTGGGGCTGCCTCCCCTGCCTGGTTATTTTTGGAGCACCGTCGGGCCCTGTCTGCGGGGAGTGCTGTTTTTGAAGGGCCTCCAGTACCATTAATCAGCCGAGGGACCCCACGGTGCGAGCAGGCCCCGAGCCCTGGCCCGCCACACTGCAACGTTCTGTTCCTGTACCCCCGCTCTCCGCACAGTGTGAAACTCAGAGGAACCTCATCAATCTCACCTGTCCCACACGTCAACCGCAGATTTAATCAAACGCTCCTTTTGGGCCTTCCTCTCTGCTCCCCCTCCAACACACTCACAGGAAGGAAAAAAAGAAAAAACGGCCAAAGTCTTGCCGGCACTATAGTCACACTTTTATTCTTATTTATTTTTTCTTCATCACATTGCGTCGTCCATCTCTTTTTCTCTTTCTCCTGCTTCATCCACCACTGTGCTTCTTAATGTTGTTGCCTGTGTGTGTGTGTGTGTATTATGTGCATTCATGTGTGCATGTTTTCTCTGTGGTCATACGCACTTTGTTTCAAGCTGTGGTGTGTTTCCACATTGGCTAAACACACACACACACACACGCACACACATGCTTTTAGGGATAAAGGGGGGTAATACAGTTAACCCCATTTCCTATTTGATACCTCACTGAAGTGCAGCTCTGTTGGTCTCCAGCGTTAACAGGTCCCAAAGTGAGAAAGAGACAGAGATGAAGAAAGACACAGAGGAGTGGGGGGGGAGGTGTGTCAAGGTGCATTTCAGCATGATGCCGGTGTTAATGGGGTGCTTGGGGCGCCCAGAACAGAAGAGGAACACTGGATCTTGTGTGTCTGACGCCCAGCGGGAGAGCCGTGAAAATCCTCCCATCTCGGAGCAGCCACGGTCAGATCTGGAGCTCGTCCCCGGCCCACAAAGAGCTGATGGTAATTCACAGCAGGGCAAGCGGCGACGCTCCCAGAGGTGGTTTTGAGATGTGTTGAAATTGGCGAGGTAAAATGGTGGTGACCGTCGGCCCCGCTCATCAGCCCCTCGGTGAGAGATGTCAGTGGGCCACTCCAGGACTCCCAGGCTCTGATATGATGTATGAGCCCCGAAAAGCAGCCCAGATCAGGTCTGAGAAGAGAAATCCACTGTTTTGCAAGCGCTCGCTCAACCGAACCACGGCTGTGATTAATAACGCTGAGCGGAGCAGGACTGTCCCCTCACGTAGCACGCTCTAGCAGCACCTTGAATGCAACTGTTTCTAGCAGTGACACCACCTGGCAGATTAGGGCCCAGTGAGCCAAAACAATCATCGACTGAATGACAGCACTGATATTCAGGTTATGGGGCGGATGTATACATGGTTTGTTTGACTAAACTATGAGCGTGCAGTCGAATGTGCACACCTCCTGTATACTTCAGACCAGGTGTACACACAGTTTTCCAGGGCAAACCATTTGGGATATTGTTATTATTGAAATTAGAAAAATCTGATGAAGTGGAATCTAATATGCAGCGACTGGCTGTTTGTCAGTTTCACAGTGAGTGTAAGTTGGACACAAATTTAAATTATGCTACTTGAAGGTACATAAATCTGCAAGTTCATACATTATTTGACTGTTCTTTGGAAAATATGGCAAAACATATCTGCATGCAGATTTCTGTCTTGTGTAGATTGAAGACCAAACCGTATGCAGTTTTCTGCATCTGGTCTGAGTATCTTGTGCTCACTTAAATTATAAATCCAACGCTGGCTATACAGTTCCCATAATGAAGTGGTTCCAGGGCTCTGGAAGTCTTTGGAAAGTAAAGTAAAGTGCAGTTTCCATTGAATCCTGGAACTAGATTTTCTCTGGAATTGTGGGAAACCAGTGTTGATTCCAAAGGAAGACGACAGTCTATTTGTTCTCAAATGAAGCGAATCAGCTCCAGTTGACTATTGTTTCCATTTAATAATGCAACTTGTGCCTAAGATCTGGTCGCGTTAATGTTTTTTGGATGGCCTGTCTGATTCTTTCCATCAGTGGTGTTACTTGATGTGAGCTGTCAAATTCATATGGACAGACACCTTCACAGCTTAACTGATGTTAATGTAGGCAAACTCCACTATACGTGCGGACATACGTCTGTGTTTGCACATGATCTCTGTCCCTGCGGAGATGACCACACACATACACACGCAGACAAATGAACACATATTCCCGGAAAGGTACTGAAAGTGTGAAAACATGGCCTTTTAGTATATGTAACCTTCTAGCTGTTGCCGTTCATGTCACACACACGTGGTGCGTAATGCATTCAGCATATGGCAGACGTGGATGAAGAAAGCTTTCGTCACCTTAGCAACGATGTAGTACGACAGCCGGTCGGTGTAAAATATGAGGAAAGAACCACCAGCTTCACCGTGTCTGCTACGTGTCATCAACAGGCGTCCAGCGACTGTGAGACAGATGGAGGGAGAGGGAAGAGACAGTAGAGGAAGGCAGATGAGGCTGGAACTGCAAAAGGAAAGATGGTGTTTTGTTTGTCTTGAGCTTGGTGTTCTTTTAAGTTTAGGATTGAGCCTTGCCATTTTTATGGAAATTTTTCAGCCATGCTGTTGGCTTGGCTTGTTTACTTCAGTCAAATTTTGAATCCAGGACTTGCAGTTCAGTTTTTCTAGACTGTAGTATTGTTACTTTTACTTGAGGAAGAGATCTGAGTACTTCTTCCACCAGTGATTTGCAGTATGTATGATTATTTTTCTCATGCTTCTGTGGTCATAATTACTCACATAAGACATTAAGACATTCACATAAACATACATAACAAGTAAATATTAATGAACTCCAATGACTGCTTGCCTTAAGCCAAGAAAGAAGTTTGATTAATTAACTGACTTCAGAGAGATGAAGGACATAAATACATATGGAAAGCCAATGTTTCTCAAACATTTTCATGAGGTTAAGAGTACAGAAGTGAGTCATCTTGGCTCTGTATTCCAGCACATAATGGATATTATTAATTATTTTATTATTAATTAATAAACCCAGTAGTAATTGTCACCATTTGACAGACTGCTTATTTCTGAAGACCACAAGCTATTAAACAAGTTCTGACAAAAAGTCTTGAGTCTGCAGAGATATGCACTCAGTGGCCACTTTATTAGGTACACCTGTACAATCTAATTTGGTATACCAAAAGCGTCCCCTAAGCAGCAATGTACATGTGCTTCATTCAGAGTCAGAGTCTACCAACCATGTTTTCCCGGAAATAAAATGACATTTTTTTTGTAGTCAGCGGGAGCCATAAACATGAGTTCTGTTGTGCAGCATAAATCCATCAATGCATTCTATATAAAAAAATATGACAGTTTTCTGCATAAGAGTTTTGTGTGTGAATACAACTTCACAGGCCTTGATTATTTTGGGTAACATGTCTTCTCTCCCTACACCCGGTCCCAACACAAGGCCATGCAGTTTTCTCTCTGTCCCCCCCCTCTCTGTATATATGTATGTATGTATTTTGGAGGATACAGAGAGCTGTTTCTGACAATTACATACCTTGTTGCTCTTTTGATCCTTTGTAGATAACTGGCTCATCAACATCAGCCTCCCATGGTTTCATGTCAGCTCTTTAACGGAAAAATAAGTGAAGTAATTAGCTATCTGTGACCATCTACAGTTATGATGCAGATCTTATCAGCCGTCACTGATGCAATGTCTGACAAACCATGTGTGTAATGACTGAATTAGGAAAAGGAACAACATTGCTAGATACAGGCTAGCTATGTTAACATCAACATGTTCGCAGAACTGCTGGCCATGGCTGTGGACTGCTGGTCTTGTTGTGTTAAAGGTTAGTTAAACATTGAATCACAGGACACAAAATTGCATCTGCAGTAGACTGACATGTTCAAACGTATGTGGCCACAGCCTCAGCAGTGATGTTGCAGCAGGTGTTCATCATCAGGTGTCAAAGGCAAAACACCTGCTGTGACATCACTGAGAGGGGTGTGGCCAAAAGCGCAACATGCCTCGAATATTTCCGCTCACAGAGAACAGTGACGCCAGTTCTCTGCCAGCTCAGCTTTATTTATATAGCAGTTAAAACACAATGTGGCCACTGCAAAATGTTTTTCAGTGACAGTAATAAATTACAGAAAGGAGAACAATTAAATTATAATCAGAATAAAATGAGGATAAACATTTTCCATCATTGCAATTGCTTGATGTGCATCTGATTTATCTTAGTGGAATTTTTAACAGGACACAAGGTGTCATTTCACCTCCAGCACATGACATCAAACACTCCACAACTATTTGAATATTGAAATAGTCCATTGCCAAAGTATGCCAGATGATAATATTTTATTACTCCTGGCTTTGCAGGGCAGTATTCATTACAAACATTAATTGCTTTACAACATTTGCTGTCTCCTCTGTCATCATGCAGTCAGTGATTTACTTCCATGTGTAACTTACTTTCACTTCCAACAGCTATAGAGGCACATGTTTAAAGACACTTTACTCTGACCAAAAGTAACATGAAGGTGTGTGGCGAAGTAGCTTTATGCGTGATAGCGTGATTGCCCAGTGGCGAGTTAGCCATGGCATTGACTCTCATTTGACACTCGATTGGCTCAAATGACACCATTACCATGTCTGCATGGCTAATGGCTTCCCCTGGGGGACGGAGCAGAGGGGGAACATGCGTTTGGCGTGTCAGCTCGAGGTGAGAACACACATGAGCCAGACTCGGGGCCCCGTCCGCACCCAAATCAATCCTGACACCTCTTAAGAGGCTCTCAGCATCAATGGCTCTCCAGTGCAATTACCCCGTCGGTAATGACATAAGCACCCAGTTCCTTCCTGCTTCTTTTGCCGCGCAGCGACCAGCTCCCTCAGGCCAGTAGATGGAGACTATGTGGACCATGCTGGCCGCAGAACATTGTTATTTGATCCCTGAGGGCTGAGAGATGGTGACGCTCTGGGCCACACTGGTGAGAGAGCAGCTGTTATCTGATCTCAGAGGCTGTGCTGAGCCTGTCCCTCAGTCAGATTGAATGTGATGTAGCTCAGCTAGCTGTCAAGATAACTGATTTCTCAGCAGTGACTGAAGAGGATATCCTCTGAAAGCTTCAGGTTTTAATGATTAGTTATGATAACCTTGAAGAGTGCAGCCAAGGAACATATGATCGCCAGTCAGATTTGAGGTGATAACACAGAGATCCCATGGGTTTTGTGGGGGAACATTTTAGAACGGGCTTCTCTGTCCAGCTGTTGCTGTTTACAACCCATCAACACTTCTTGCGTCAAGCTAAAACAAACTTAACCTTGTCAGAACTGTGGGTCATTTTCTTTGCAAGTGATTCAATGAAACTTATCAAATCAACCCTAAAGATGTGCTGTATATTTCTCATCAATATGCCAGACTTTAACAAATGTTTAGTTTTGATTGGCAGTTGATGGCCGTCATGACCAAATTATTATTTATGCACTGTGAAGTCTTTGCCTTTAAGCACTCATGTATGACGTCTTTTATTGGATTTCTCCATGTAGCGCTGTGAAAGACAAATTTTATGTAAAGTAAGTATTTTTAATCCTAATTTGATAATGTCAACATGAGTGAATAGTCCTTGAAATGCTCAGGAAAATGGAAATTTTAACATTTCCAGCTCCATGGCAGCAATCGAAAGCTCAGAAACAGCTTCTTAATGGACTTGGTGGTAAGATTGCTTTGTCAATTGTTAAACTTCATCTTTCTTTTGCTTTCTTGCTAATTAACTCATTCCTCAGGCCTCATTCAGACCAAAACACTGCGTTAAAAATGCAGCCTCCTTCTTCATTTCAATTAGGCCACTGTGTTAGCACAGTGGGGATGACAGAGAGCGAGGCAAAAAAAATGTTTGATCCACCTGCAAAAAGCTGAACTTGGCTGACTTGACTGAAATATCTGAACACCTGCTGGGTGGGTTTCTCTGCAGACATTCATGGTGCCTGGAGGATGAATCATAATGACTTTGCTGATTCCCTCACTTTTCTTTCAGTGCCACCAGCAGGTCAAAGATTTCACTTATTCTTTGAAATATCTCATCATCTACCTACCTATCTACTTATTGCCATGAAATTTGGTCCACACATTCATGCCTCCCTCAGGATGAATTACAATAACTTTGGTGATCCCACGACTTTTCATCTAGCACCATCATCAGGTCAAGTATCTCATATACTTTGGTTTAGTGCCAAATAAAACTAATGACAATACCATCAGGCTCCGCTACATGTTGGATTTAGTACTAATTAGCCAGTGTTAACAAGCTAACATGCTAAACAGCATGACTATCAGCATGGTTACATTATACCTGCTTAACACCAGCTTGTTAGCACTGTCATTGTAAGCATGTTAGCATGACGATATTAGCATTTAGCTAATGGCGAAATGCAGCCTCGTATAGCTGCTGGCACCATAATGCTACTGTTTACCTCACACTCATCAAGATGGACAATTAAATGATTACTCTCTGTGGTCTTAACATCACCAAAATAGTATTTAGCACTGGAAACGCCTTAAAACTGATGGACATATTGCTACCTATCGCCACATACCAACAATAAAGCCTCTTATATTTTTTAAATGCAGTGCTTTTTTCAGTCTGAACACATTCTCAGTATGTACAACACTCCTTGGCATTGCTGTTATCCTGTATTTTGTAGACCTTGTGTACTTTTAACCATTGTGCATATGGAGGTTCATATTATATCAACCGCATATTCCACCTCCCCACCCCAACAAGGACACGATCCCTCACCACCTTCTCACCTGTGAGTGACAGCACACAGCCAAGCCACAGCACAGTACCTCTGCCAGGAATTGGTCCCTGGCTTCCATGGTGGGCAGGCACATGTGTGTCACCCAGGCGCCAAACACTTTGTCTTTCTAACTACTCAACAAAAACACCAAGTTCCAGTCTGCGTCTTTGTGTTTTTCTGCTCTGTCAAAGCCCTAATCTACTGTGTAATGGTTTGGTGAAGTAGCCCTAGGTTTTGGATGCCATTGTGGTTTCATGTCTCATGACAGGTGCCGCTCTGCTTCCCCTCTAATTGTATTATGTCGTGCTTGGTGCCACAAGCAGTGGTTAAGTCTCTTCCAACAGGGCCAAATGAAAGCCAAGGTTCAGTGGAGTGGGCTGATGCCAGAAGAAATGAGGCGGTCTGGCTTGGCCAAGCTCTGCAGAAAGAGAAACACAATGTTTGCCCAACGATACAAACACAACGATTGATTTCCCTCTTTCTTTCAGAGCGGTGAAGAGACCGCTGCAATCCCAGCTCCAACTCTGTAAAATGATGTCCTCGTTTAACGTTGGTGATATGGTGGGCTGCATGTTGTATGCTATATTTTATATTTCCAGGGCTCTGCCTACGCCCCCTCTTTCAGTGTCCTTCTGTGATGTGGTAACAGAGGCCTTAAGTTTGTCTGGGCGGATGTTAATTATTATTGTTGGCCGGTGAGGTGATGCATTCTTTGTGCTGGATGTGTTTGGGAGAGAACAGAGGTGCTAGCCATGGAGTTAGCATATCGGTAATACAAGCATGACCGCTGCTGGCCTCCAACCTGTCAATAGTTTAACACTGACACTTCAGTCTTTGCAGACTTCTTTCTCGTTGTTACTTTCTCACCCTTTCACCTTCACCCTCTCTCTCCAAGCACTAGTTTCTCTTCACCATTTCTAGGACATGTGTTTTTCCCCTGTCCATTTTCTTGTCTTTTCTCTTGTTGTTAGTGTAGGATTTTAAATCAAGAAATCAAATCATCTCTGCGTGTATGGACTTTATTTGACAAAATAACACTAATAAAGGTGTGAAATACAGGCTATGAAACACCTATAATCATCATTTTTTGATACCTTCACAGAGCATCTTAAACCTACAAATTGCCAATAAAACTACCCTGAGCATATTCCCCTTCTTTCCCAGGAGCCTTCAGGAAGTGAGCGTGTATTCTCAGGGATCCAGCCAACCGGGGTGCCCCACCTGGGCAATTACCTGGGTGCCCTGGAGAACTGGGTGGCCCTGCAGGACCAGTATCCTTCAGTTCTCTACAGCATTGTGGACCTGCACTCCATCACCCTGCCTCAGGAGCCGGCCCAGCTCCGAACCAACATAGTGGACATGGCAGCCAGCCTGCTGGCCTGTGGCATTGACCCGGAGAGGGCAATACTCTTCCAACAGTCTCAGGTAGGCAGCAGAGGGAGGGAAAAAAATGATTCTCCTTGCCATTTACTGCACAGGTGCTATGACAGCCATAAGGTCGTGTGTTGTTGAAAGTCAAGTGTCATTCAGGTTTCTACAAGATATTATTGTGTTGGCTCTTAAATGTATTTTTCCTAGTTGGAAGTTTGAATTTTCTTACTTTCAATGCCCTGGAAGGCATCATTAGTGTGTTATGAATGTACGCTGCTGCCTATGAAGCGGTCTGGCCTGACACGTGCTTGTGAACACACATTGAGTTAATGTCTGCACATTTATTTGACATGTTTACTGTGGTTATTGAACCAAAATTCACATCTTAACATAATCAATGCAGCAGTGTCTGCTTATGTAGTTAATATATACAGTATATTTAGACAGTCAGCCATCTTTGACTGTTTATTTTACTGCTGTCGGCTCTGTAATGTTTACTTGCTGACATGCTGGCCGGGCCCCAAAATGCTTATTTGATCACTCCTGATTCTTATCTCCACCGTATGCTCTGCACACAAACTGTGTGTGTGTGTGCATGTGTGTATGTGTAAGATAGTTAAGTTCAGTCCATCTGTGTTTGTCTGCCACCCCCTCCCCTACACACACGCACGCACTCACAGTCCTATTTTTATTCCCGTTTAGCTTTATGCCACATAACTTGGCAGCAAGGCAACCCTTCTGTTGAACACGCCTGTTCCACATGTAAAAATACAAGGACTGCCCAAAGAAAATACTCGACTTCATTGGGGAAAAAAAGGCAGATCTGGTGCAAGCTGAAGTCAGTGGTATCAAAAATGAAGTGAATGAATCAGCAGATCCATAAATCCTCTGGGTTTTATTGAAGTATCAAGGAGAAAAGTGGATTTCCTGTGCAGGGCCAATTGTTAGCTGTTTTCTAAAATCCCGTCTTCACAGTCTTAAGGAGTTGTTGTATGATAACTCACTATCGCTGTAATGTCCGTATGATCCGTAACATTAGCATATCTCTTGTTGCACTGCAGTCTTGCCATGCTGCATGAATGGAGGCCTTGTTCTTCCCAAGCTTTTAAATATCAGAGTTTTATTGCACTTCAAACCATATCCATCCCTTTCTGCGCTGTCATCGACATCTGTCCCATCTCCAGTGTGCCTGCAGTGTGTAATGAATACTGGCCCCCTACATGTTAGCCTGAAATCCTGGTTTATGTCCCTGCTGTCTGGTGTTGACGTCACATTCCCCAGGATGCTTTTCAAGCAGCAAGAGAAAGAGGGGATGGCAATATAGCAAGCATCCATAAACTTTAATTCGCTGAAGCAGAAGGGTATTTCCTGCATCCCCGCACACTCTCACTGCAACACACACATTCAGGACGGCCGCCATGAAAGTGGATATGTTGGAGTTGATTTACCACTGCCAGATACACAACACACAATACATTAATACTCACCTATCCATCGCTTCACAGCAACGTGTTAGCATTTATTTAACCACATGCAAAACTGTTTTTTTTTTTTTTTTTTCAAATGAAACTCGTCAAAAAACATCTATCAGCATCACCCAAACGAAACCTGAAGGGCAACTCACATGTCATATATATCTCTAATTAAAATGGATGATGATGTCTGAACTTCAGGGATGGATTGATTTTTTTTGCATCGATAGGCATCCATGACTGAAACCAATAACCCCCGATGTGATCACAGCTGACAAAAATTCACAGTTGTTTCATGTTGACCTCATTCATGCCCCCAAAATTCATACTGATGTATAAAAAGGAGTGGTTTTTTTTGATAAATCATTCTTATTTTTCTGTCATAAAAGCCACGGTCAGCTGTGCTTCACAGACCCTTTGAAGCTAATTCATCCATATTGCCTGTTCGTTCTGCAAGATGTACAAACTAAAAAAATGAAACAGCTGGCAAAGAAAGCAGCAGTACAGATAATGTTGATTGTTAAGTCAGGAAATAATACAAAAATAGCAGGAAATGCATATTAACTTATCATTTTTAGTTTAAACTTGTCCTAATAGCAAACACAGGTGAGGCCAGGTGCACCTGTCTGTCAGGAGTGGAGGACAGAGGGGAGAAGCATAGACTGGCAGTACTCTTCTCTACCACTTGGAGGGGCTAGGTAGTCACCCTCTTCCTCCACCACAGCTGTCCCACACCAGACCTCTCATCCTTTCATCTGTGTTTGTTTAATCTGTCTGCTTAATTGATTTCTCCAATTTATCTCACAGCGCTTCACTGTGGTCATGAGTGTTTTTTTATGGCTGAGCTAAATCAAGTACAACACACAGACACTTATAGAATACATGTGTATGTATTTAGATATTCATATATTATTTGTCCATTGTGTAAACGTATATTATTACCCTCTTTATTGATTTTTGAACACATGCATACTTTTCCCTTGTCCATCTCCACCCAGCCTTCCTGACCAACAGGAAAACACAGCAAATTACAGTCTGCAGCAGCACTGGGTCAGAGTGTCAGTTCCTCCTCGCTGTTGTGCAATGCTTATCCGATGTTCTCGAGTTGGAGTAAAGACATCACTTCCTGTATCCAAACTTCAAAGCATCGGGATTTGAGTTCCTAATTAATGAGCTTCTGAGTTAATTACACTGTGCTCAGGCAGGAGCATTCCATATATGACACATTAAACATCAGGAAAGATTGACTCAAGATATATTGTGGCTAACTTGTTGTTGACACTAATGTATTCATACTGTGAGATCTTGATGTAAGAGGTATGAATCGCAGCAGCACGTGTGTTTTCAACATGATTCTAACAGAGAGTTTCTCCCTGACATTGCATGCGTCCCCACCCTCGACCCCTGCAGGTGTCCGAGCACACTGAGCTCTCCTGGATCATCAGTTGTCTGACCAGCATGCCCCGCCTCCGACACCTGCCACAGTGGAAGGTTAGACATCTAAGATTTCCTGCACCGGACACTCAAACACACACACTGTTACAGCCGTCGCAGAGGCAGCAAAGTACTTTTTATGTAATCCTGCACTTGGTAAATAGCAAAGTTATTGTGTGATCCTGATTGTTTCAGTATTGAGTGATATTTATCATTTGTGCACGTGTGTGACACTTCAGAGTTGATTTCAGGGTAAATTGTTGTCATCTGTGAATAATCTTGCTGCCTTCTTTCTCTGTTGCTGTGATGCAGCATTACAAGTTCACACTGAATTTTTAAATGAGATTACACATTACACAAAGCCGCCATTGAATATTTAAAACAGTGCATTGATGCTAGACTACAAACATCTGTTCAAACTTAGTAACATCATTTCTTTAAGATGCATGTTAAGCGTGGACTGCAGTTATGTTGCTAATAATCTTATTTGGTGATCAACCAACACTTACCAAAGCATTTGTTAAGGCTCTTTGTGGCTTCCTCGTGTGTTGGAGATTGGAGGCAGCGACCGACTTTGCAGCGTTTCAACTGCAAAGGCTCAAAACGCTTCGTTCTCGAGCCTCAAACAAAAGCAGTTTAATTATGATTCTACTTCGATACAGAACATAACTCGCTGCTCTTTACTCTCTATTTTCTGTTATAGCTATTGATCACTAACCCAAATTTGAAAGCCGTAATACAGCTAAAAAAAAAACAAATTCTATCCAAAATGTATAGACTGAATTATGGAGCTGCAGTGCCAAATAATATTTTGATCTGATTGATGTGAAAACAAACTGAGTCCATTGTTA
Source organism: Chaetodon auriga (assembly GCF_051107435.1). Lineage (NCBI taxonomy): Eukaryota > Metazoa > Chordata > Actinopteri > Chaetodontiformes > Chaetodontidae > Chaetodon > Chaetodon auriga. Next base: position 21,725,286 of record NC_135086.1, read on the forward strand.
ATATCCTGTGACTGGTCGCGGTCAGATCTGTGTTTTCGACTGAACGTTCCTATCAGCTGCAGATGAAAGGCGTCTGGACGCAGAGATTAGTCTTCAAATCCAGCTTGAAATCCTCTGACTGAACATAGTTTTTGTGTTGTGAAATCATTAATTGCACAAACTTCACTGAAGGCGAAGATAGCTGCTTTTTTAGTAAATGAATCGTGTTGTGATTTTTATTGATGCTATAAAGGCTGGACCCCCTCTCACCCCCTCATCGGTGCAGAATCATGCTGATTTTAAGATTATTCCTTTTTTCCACTCCCTGTGAATTTCCAGCTTTTATCCCACACCCCTATTGTCTGTTTTATCGTTTTGTTTCTCCGTGCCCCCTGCCAGATATATCAAAAGCCTTATAATTACAGTGATTTTCCCCAGCTACGTGCAGTTTTAATGCATGTTGAGACGGAGTGGAAGAGGCAGCGGCTTCCTGTTCTCTGTTGCTACATCGAAAACACCTTTTGTTTACCCAACAGATGAGTTGATCTCAAACATGGTGGAAAATGCCTCGTGCGCTCATCCGTAGCCGGTTTGCCTGAGAATTGATGGGTCGTAAAAGTGAAAATGGCTTTTTCTGGGGCGAAGAAAAACTCTCACTCAACTCAATCTTTCCCCGTCCGCTTTTAGGTTTTCTTGCATTTCTTTTTTTTTTTTCCCTTTTCTTTTTCTTCATTCATTTTTACATCTGTCTCAACTTGCTTGTTTTTCCCTCCTCAATCTTTTGCCCAGATGAAGAGCAAACAAAAGAATGAAGGCAGTGTTGGTCTCTACACATATCCTGTCCTCCAGGCTGCCGATATTCTCCTCTACAAGTGAGATCTCCATACAAGTAGGATGTTGTGTGTATGTGCATGTGTGTGCTGCCCTGGTGTCCCATAATGAAAGATTGAGCACCTTTGTTTCAAACTTTCTCTGTTTCCAGAGCTTCATCAGCTAACCTGTCTTTTCTCTGTACAAAGAGCATTTATTTGCTGCTGTTTCTCCGTATAACTTTCCTATTGTGTTCCATTCCTCAGTAAATCTGGGAGCTAATGCCTTTTTTTTCTCCAACCCAAATGTATTAAAATGTTGTTTCCTCTCACTCCTCTAGCAGTGGGTCACACATTGCGCTTTCTGTGTGGTTTTATGTGCCTCATTTTGCTTTGGGTACAGATGAAGCTGAGAAAAATAGACTCAATATAAAAGTTTAAAGTATGTTTTGCAGCCGTTTTTCTTGTTGGAACATACAGACATGTGTGACCATCCATCCTGTGTAAAAGGACATTTATCTTTGTATTTCAATGCCAAACCGATGGACTGTAAGCCAACGGATCATCAGTTTCTGTAAGATGAAGCTGCCGTGATTCTAACTGATGATGTAAACTACATTCCAGTGAGATCGGGGTCAGAATAAAGGACCTGTCTTTTAATACTGTAGTTCTTCTGTGTTGCTTAATGAACATTTTTATTCCTGGTATTGATACTCTGAGCTAAACATTAAGAATGAGTTTTATAACAGAGGCAGGTCACCTTACCTGACCTCTGCTAACATCATAAGACACATCATCAGTTACTGCATATGAAGTCAAACGTTACCCGTAAAGGAAAAAGAGCAGAGGTGCTATTTCATAAAGCAGATGCCGTATATTGTGTGGCCATTTTTTAGGTTGTCATCTAGTAGCTAAATTGGGCAGGAGAAGCGAAGCGTCTGGATCTGGGTGGTTCTCTACTGCAGTTAAAATACTTTTTGTAGGGGAAGGTCTGATTGGCTCTCAGTATCAGTCTATAATCTGTGTTTTTCCAGTGGGGACATTTTAAAGGGCCAGTGTACCACCCCAATAAACGTATTTTCTCTTACTTCTCATGGTGTCTGACCATGCAGATAATTTTGATTTTATTAGTCCAGGTTTTGAGACATTCCTGCGTCCGTCCCGATACATCCCATGAGAACACATGCGAACTCTTCTCATAGGGACTATTTCCTCATTACAAAGTATCTTCAGTGATATTACCGGTGTCTTCTGTGGCTCCTCCAGAGTAAAGTCCACTTCTGGAAAGAGATTTGCGTTTTCAGTGTCGTGAGCAACAAAATAAAATTATCCTCCATTTTATGTCGGTGGACACGAAAATCTAAGAGTCTGATATCTCAACCTTGGGAAAATAAAACCAAAACTATCTCCGCAGGCAGATACTGCTGAGGAAGAAATAGATTTTTCTAGAATTTGTGTGAAGCGGTACTTTAACACTCCTTAATGTATTTAAAGTGCAGTAAACCAAGCTGTTTGACTTCAGACGTTCCATTTAAGTCTTACTATCAGATTTTGATGCTGAGAAACCGTCTGATGCAACATAGTGTTTTTACTTGTGATCCGCACGTTAATGTGCCGGCGCTGCATCGGTAGATTTGGACGCGAGCTGAGTTATTGATCATCATTATGGTGGTTGGATTATTGCATCTGTCCCTGCAGTGAAAATGCAGAAGCTATCTCTTCTGGGGGTTTTATTAGAACCATCAAACAACCAAAACCTAATTTCCTGAGGGAAAAGGGCCAAGAAGTAGCAGAGAAAACCCAAAGCCCTCTGGATTTTATTAAAGACTAAATTAATGGATTACTTCCTCCCAAGTGACAGTTGCGAAGTTGCTAAATCAAGTGTCTCTAATTTGTGTCCACGTCTTGCTGTGTGTTTAAACTCCCATGCTGTCGTGGTGTTCAGTGGTTTAAGCTCATGTTGTGCTGTGGGTTCATCTCTCAGGTCCACTCACGTCCCCGTCGGAGAGGATCAGATCCAGCATTTAGAGCTGGCCCAGGATCTCGCTCGCATCTTCAACAGCCACTACGGAGACTTGTTCCCTGAACCCCGCGCCCTGCTCAGTAAGAACACACACATTTTATACGGACGGCGGCACAATCACGCACGCCAGGCTTCATCACATAATGAAATGGATCTCTGGTAGCCAGTATTTAGCAGTCAAATCACTTAATATGTGTAGCCTAATATCACAAATTTGCCTCAAGTATACAAAATGTATTTAGCAGGTTCAGTTTCCTCTGGAAAAACCTCTTAAGCAGCGTTACTGTAAATCATCATAGCACATTAAAGTCCTTTGGAACTCGCACTAAAGAAATTCGGTTGGTGTCGGCAGCTGTGTAAATGAGGTATCACCCCTTTAACTAGAGCTGAAATTCATTTTCTGTAATTACTGAGTAGTTTCATGCTTCACGGGGACAAAAGCTTCATATTAATGGAGAAGTTGCCACGGTAATTTCTGAATTAAATCTTAAATTGTTTTACCATTTTTGTCCTCAACTGAGCTCTTAAAACTTTTCTTCTAGCTTAAACAAAACTTCTGCCAGTACAGTCTGAATATTTCAACCAGTTTTTAGTAAAAATAAATGATGGTCAGCATCTGGAAAGTGGAAAGAAGTGAGCCTTGCTTTGAGGGAATTAAAATAAACTTCATTTTAGAAGATACTTGAAACAAGCTAATTTGCATTTCTTCACTGGCAGGTTTGTTTCACTTGTTTTAAGAAAATAACATTTTAAGAATTGAATTACAGACAGAATAACTTGATGAGAGGGTTTCTGCAGCGTAGATTCCAGCGTATCTTGTAGCCATGTTGCCACTGTGACTGTATAAATTGCTCTCTTTGCTCTCCATCTGGATTTTTTCCTGAATGCTTGTCAAACAAAACAGCAGCTTTAGAAAGAAGCCCATGTGTTTCGATTTGGAGGAAATGACCCCAGTGATGTCTTATGTTACCAAAATCATTTCTGTCATCAAACCCTGTTCAATTGTTGGAAATATCGGGATGATGATGATGACAATGATGATGATGATGACGATGACAATATAACTTCATCAATGGTTGCCCACCGAACAACTGGAAGGAGAAAAATCCGAACTCCGAAGAGCGAAACCAAAAATGTCAAAGCTGTGTGTTTTTTCAGAGGTGTTTTTAAAGCACTTCTGGAACTTTGGTTTTATCTCTAAACTTCTGTCTTTTTGGCATTTTCTGCCTTTATTACTTGGTGATAGCAGAGCGATGACAGGGAGAGGAATGGGGCGTCTTGAGGCGTGGATGTGGCACTTCAGGCTCCATCGTCTTACAGCAGAGCTGCTTTGTAAACTTATTCTACAGAGTTCATTTTCCAATCGTTACCTCATATGATGGGATGTATTTGTCCTGTCTGCTCCTGTCTGTGTTCTGCTTCAGAAGAAAGTCAAAATGAGGAAACTCACATCCCTCACCAAATTCAAGACTGTTTTAAATTCTGTCTCTTTTAATTGTCACTCTTCGTGTCTCTTTTCGCCCTTGTCTGTTTTGGGTGTTGTTTCGTGCTACATATTTTTTTTGTTGTTTTGACTACAATTTTTTAAGCAGAGGAGGCCTGAAACCTCAGTGGGACTCGCTGGTTAAATAAAGGTTACAGGGTGACCAATCACAAATTACACTTAAGGGAAATTCAGGGAAATATCAGGCATTCAACCAAGATTGAACATGCCATATGACATTATTCCAGTTTTAGTTTAAAATGATTGCCTTGTTGTGCAGTATGTACTCACAGTTTACACACACATGGCTAACATGCTGAGAGATCCCGGTTTCATCCTCCTTGATTATCAGCATCATGAAAGCACAAGATGGAGTCAGTCATGTGTGCAGTGCAGCTTTGATTAAAGAAATCTTTTCTTCCTCTTGAATCTGAATAATGGAGTGGTAATAGATTTGGGGGACGTTCTTGAGATGACTTCAGGGTGTGTGTGTGTGTGAGAGCGCGTGTGTGTAAGCAGCCAGGAACTCAGCAGTATTTGGCTCGGTCTTGGTGGATCCCGTCTCCGTTTCTTGACTCTGGCAAAGCAGAGTTGCCAGTCACCACCTTCCCTTTGAAACCGAAGCAAAGACTCGAGGACTTTTTAATTTGGCTGAAATGAGGACGTCTCAGGGGTGATAAACAGGATGTGACACGTGGGACGGATGTGGACTACCGGGACGGGATAGAAAAAGAGACGGAGCTCGAAAGATTGCGGAAGTGTGGGTTTGATAAATAAAAAAGGAAAGGAAATCCCGCCTCCCATAGTCGGCTCATCACTTCACGCTGAGATGCGTCTGCTTCACAGTGGGACGACTCTCTCTCTCTCTCTCTCTCTGTCTCACATACACACACACAAACACACACCAGGCAACTGGAAACTGTAATTCTTCATTCGTTCCTGCAGAAGGACTGTGTGTATGTTGTCTGTCTGTCTTCTGTCTGTGCTCAACCAGCGTGTCATTCACATCCGAATTTAAACGGTTCTGAAATGTGAAAAATCACTTTTAATAAAAAATGTATATTTACCAGCTGAAATCCATCACTAGATATTAAAAAAACTCAACTTTAGTCCAAGAAAATGACTTTATAGAGTCAAACTAGTGGTGAAACAATTTTTCATGAAACAGTGAGTTGATTACAGAAAATTCATGGACGGATAAACAAAAAAATAAGGTTCGTATGAAATGATCGATAGTATGGATCTAACGGACTGCTCTCATTTAACACTGTCAGATTTACTCTCTGCACTCTCTAAGTGTTCTCTTGATGTTCAGTTGATGAACTCAAGAAGAAAGAAGCTGCGAGTTTCGCCCAGCATTAAGCTTTAGGACCAGCATCGAATGCTTGTGGACTGTTTTTGGCCTGGTTTGTGCCTGTCAGGCTAAATACAGGCTGTCCTGTCCTCTGATTGGTGGAGGTTGTTGGAGTCACAGAGAGCCCGAGAGGAAGATTTGCCAACGCTGCAGGGCTCGCCGTCTAAGTTTTACTTTGATTTACAGTTAATATTCTTGCACGAAGATGCTGAAAATGAGCCACAAAGGTTTTTTTTTTTTTTAAATACAATGAATAAAGGCTCTCCAATCTGACCATGTGCTTATCTTTGATGTCGGGAGTCATTTTGCAACGTGTCACATTCTTCAGCTGCTGCATGTCTTATTTTGAAATGAATACGTTCTTTGGAAAGGCATTTTTTTCTCATCATACTGATGGATTTCTCAATCTGATGTCCTCCCACAGGTTCCACACGAAAGGTCAAATCCCTCCGTGACCCTTCTGCCAAAATGTCTAAATCCGACTCCCAAACGATGGCGACGATCACCATCACAGACTCTCCCGATGATATCGCCCTCAAGGTTCGCCGTGCTGTCACTGACTTCACCTCTGAGGTCACCTTTGACCCTGAGACGCGGCCTGGTGTGTCCAACCTGGTGACCATCCACTCTGCCATGGCGAAGATCAGTGTGGAGGAAGCGGTGGCCCAGGCCGGAGGACTGGACACAGGCGCCTATAAGAGGCTTGTAACTGAGGCTGTGATCCAGAGGTTGACGCCCATCAGAGAGGAGATCGAGAGGCTGAGGTCGGACCGTGCTTACCTGGAGGGGGTGCTGGCGCAGGGGACCCGCAGGGCCCGGGAACTGGCTGCACCGGTCCTCAAAGAGGTCCGACAGCGAGTGGGATTCTGCTGATGGGCAGCTAGACTGAATAAAGCTGCAGTGATTGGTGGAGGACCTTTTATTGTTTTTCCCTCTGTCTTTGTCTCATTGAAGTGAACGAGGTGGCTGTGTCTGTGTCTGTTGGTGCAGCGCTCATGTTGGTCTGAATATAACAATGTTTGACACACACCCACTGGCTTATTTTTCTGCCTTTGAGTTTTGGCTGTATGTATTTCCTCAAATACCACACAAGCTACATTTTTCTACTCTTTCCAACATTTTGTCGTCTTGACCTCAGTGCTAGCAGTGCTCAGCCAAACTGCCATGCCACCAAAATAATGAAAAACCCTGTGATTCAAAGGGGTAACATTTATTTATTCCATATCGTTACGCGGTTTGTGTGTATTACAAGTTGAATGTAGGTCACAGATGTTGAGATGTGATTTCGTAGCACATGTCCATGGTTGCGTTCACACTGGCAGCTCAGTCAGATGTTTGTGTATGTGGACTGGAATCAGAATGAAATCAGGGCTAACAAATAAAAACACATCAACAAAAGAAAAAAACAGGTTTTTGCAATTAAGATTCAAACTAGATTCACTGGTGGTTTGACTTCTGATTCAAAATCTTTTTTATGTGTTTCCTCCAGTGTGACCGCTCAAACCTGATTTGTGTAAACACAACACACTCTATCAAAAGGTCACAGCAGGAGCACAGTGCAGCATCGTGAACCCCTGCTGGCCCCTCCCCAAATCCACAGCTATTCATTCTAGTATGTTTATGTATACTCAGCCCCTGTTTTCCCCCAGTTTGACGCCCGTGGGTCACAGTTACAAGCTGGAGAGTAAAAATGTATTTTCGCATTTCAGTGTCAGCGCAGCCTGATGTTGTGTGTGCCTGCAGTGCAGACAGCATATGAGCAGTGAAATGACTTCAGAGGTTCTGTGGAGCAACAAATGACAGTGGAGATCACTGCTAATGATGAATGGGTGCAATAACTGAAGTCGTGGCATTGAAAGGTAACTCACTCCTGCTTAGTGCAAACTCAGCGCACTGCCTGCACTACACGCTGTGGTGGAAGAAAACGGCGGCCTCGGCGACAGTAACTGTCCTCTGCTGATCTTCAGGCATGCCACAGAGGAAGCATCTCAGCTCCACAGCTTCAAGACGCACCATCACGCCTCGTGAGGAGTTGAGCAGCAGGGGAGTTGATTTCAGAGGTAAAGGCTTGAAACTGAGCACCGACGCTGAGGTGAAAGAAGGGTGTGTAAGTGTGTGTGTGTCGGGTTATTCACTCTCTTGTCTTTGTATTGAAAAAGTCCATAAGAATACATGATTTGCTGAGCCGCACATTTGCAGCTCAGCAGTTGTTTTCATTGATCACACTGCTTTTGTTGACATTATGAGACACTGAGGCACACAACACATTTTCAGACTTTGAGGTTTTTTCTCTTCTTTCATCGACTTGACTCATCTGTCACTCTTCCTTTCTTCTCCTTCTTCCTTTCTTTCTTAGTCTTTTTTTTCCCACCTTTTCTTCCTCCTCCTCCCTCTCAACCCCCCCGGTCATCCTCTATTGTACTCACTCATACTCTCCCCATAGCTCATCCTTCTGCTGCTTCTCCTGCTCCGGTTTTAACTTTTTGCTCTCTGCCGTTACACTTGCTCTAATTGAAAATGCATTTCTCTCGTCCTGTAATAATCCTGCAGGGACTCAGCCCATGCACCCTGCACACACACACACACACACACACACACACACACACACACACACACACACGGAGCTGGACTCCGTTATGGTTTTTCCATCTCGGTGTTTACCTGGGAACGGAGTGTATCCTCGCACGGTGTATTTCCCTTTGCTCCTTTTTTCCTGTTGGCATAAGCAGCTGACAGAAAATAAATAAAAAATATATAGACTGCATATACACACAGCAGCAGGCAGTAAATCACAGCGACCTGTTAGGACGCAGCGTTAGGACATGCCTATCTCTGGAGAGTGAGACTGCAGTGATAGCGCTCTGGTGTTAAAAGTAGGCCGTTTAAATGTGAAGGCGACACTTTCACTGAACCGATTTATGCGCAGAAGTAAAAAGTTTCATAGAGTCGTAATAAATGTTATTTTTGAAAGAAATCGCGGTAAATGGAAACAGCTCCAAAGAAAATAAATAAAAAGAAACGAGACTTTTTTACTGATACTAAACGTAGAGGGTGTTCAAGCAATGAGCAATGGAGGAAACTAGTAAACCTAAAGCCTCTTCACCTTCACACATCTGTTTACTCATGAACGCTTTGCTCTTTGAATCTCTCTCTCTCTCTCTCTCTCTCTCTCTCTCTCTCTCTCTCTCTCTCTCTCTCTCTCTCTCTCTCACACACACACACACACACACACACACACACACACACACACACACACACATAAATAGGAAGAACACTTCATTGTTTTCATGGCGCTATGAATTTAATTTAGGGTGTAATCATATGCATTTTTATCGTGAAAATGATGGTCTGTTCCTATGCAGTATATCATAACTGTGTGGGTGTGTTGATGGTATTGTATCACTATTGTTTATGGTGTTGGGGGCAGGGGGCTATCTCACTGTCTGGTATTTTTGACATGCATATCCCTGTGAGTATCCTGTAATAATAAGCGTCTCTGTCATTTTATTGGAGGAGAACTGCGGCTCTTTAAGGCTCAACAGCTGATTGGTGTCGATGTTTAGAGTCTGAATCACAAACACACTCATTTCACTGAGCTGAAGAGGAGAAAAGCACGCACACACCAGGTTCGATTCTCATGATATTATTTTATTGATTATTTTAAGTCGGATAATTAGAACAGTACCAGTGCTTTCACATACAGACTGTAGCTGCATTGCATTTTTAGAATTACATCTGCATGACATCCGTTTAATTTCTTGTCCGACTTCACAAAAGAAAAGCGCAGAATAGATCTGGTTAGAAAGTGATTACGATCAGTGTTATTATGGGCTGTTTTCCATTCTTTTTTTAATATGGGGCTGAAACTTCGTCTTTTTAAAGGCTAACTTTAATTGCAATGTTTTTTGAATTCTAATCTGGACCCACGTCCTCAAAAAAATCCTTTTCATTCCTCAAGAAAATTCACTCGTCGGTGTAAACATAACTCAGTCCGATTCTTATGTTTGCGCACATGATGAGACTTATTTCTGCTTTGATGTTTGTTTTTGTTGGTTGATGTTTTTTTTTGTGAATCCTCTCGTTTGAATGGTCACATGTGAGCACAAGATGGTGAACTCAGCCCTGTTGGTTATAGATCATCACATAATTTCTCATTAAATGCGCCCTTTAACGCGCGCGCGCTGTCCCCTCAGAGCGGCCGGATGCTGCTGATTTAGCGGATAATTTTCCGCCTAAAATGAGCATCAGGTGAGTGGAGGGGTGTTTGCACACAAGCCTAGCAGTGACCAATCTCAATCCTCACATCTTCAATTTTTTAGGGTCTGCTGCTCCTGCAGTTGCTCCTCACACTATATTTAGAGCGTTTAGTCCTGCGTGGGGAATCGCAGTCCTTGGCCTGGGGTGGAAGGTGCTGAAACATCCGGAGAGCTGCTGCCACTTTGGATGCTTTACTGCGCGTTGCATGCTTTATCCCCGGGGTCAGACGGGGTCTGAAGCCTCCTATACTAATTGAACAGTAACGCCACGTTTGAGCGCCTTCCACGCGTCTGTCTGATGGGGTGAGGTCAGAAAACAAAGGTTCCACAGAGAGATTTGGAGTTTATGATTCTGTATTTTGCATTAAGCGTGAAAGAAGCTTCCAGTTTGGTGAAAACGGAAAAACAAACAAAACCGTCCAGAACTGCTTGTTTTGTGAGTCTAGACCTGCTGTTAAATGAATTCAGAAAGTGTCTGAGAGAAAACATTGGAACGCGTTGGGTCATATAAAATATTCCATATAAACCTCTGGAGATATTTATCTGATTTAGTCAAAAGGGGATTCCAACCGTTCAGATGTGCCCCTCATGCTTTAGTTTTGGGTTAATGAGATGCCATCGGGGCTTTGGGTCTAAACAGCAAACATTTGGTTTTAGCTTTTACTGCTTGTGTTTAATGAGTCTCCTTCCACGGAGATTTAAACCCTCCCTCTACACACACACGCGCGCGCGCACGCATAATATTTAGCCTTCTTGTTTGCTTTGCCAGAACTTTACGCAAAAGCACCGACTCGCACCAAATCATCAAAAAATATTTCTAAAAACTAAGTACGCACGAAATATTGCTTAGTAAATTTCATTCAAAAAGATACAATCACACACACATTATTCCTCTCAGTGGGTGCTCACCCATTAGATTTTAGCTCGAATCAAATAGTCTCAGCGCACAAATTATTTCCATTAAAGCAACTAAAATGCGCACATTCTCCCCTGCGTTGATCTCAATAACGCCAGTTTACGTTTACTTGTAGAGGCTGTTGCTGATGAAGTCATTTCTATAATATTTCCGTAGTGACATAAAGTATGTCAGTACCAAGCAATGGATTTAAGAGAGCCAGACGCTTTTGATTTTTTACAGACTGCAGGGTACAGTAAAATCCTTCCACAGTATATCCGCAAAATATGTTTTTGTGGTTTTAAACTTAAACTAATTAGAATTTTGTTGGTCGTCTCGTGTGATGTTCTTAACTTTATGTGCCAGTGTCTACAGATTTTGAGCTGAGTTATAATCCAGGTGCGCGTTTTAATAGTGATTTTTCAGATGACTGACGCACAGGGGTGACCTTTGGAAAGCTTCATTTTCAGGTGCCGCAGGTTGACCTCAGGCCTGCTCGGTGCGAACAGCCGCCTCTCCTCTGACGGATCAAACCAGCAGCGAACATCCTCACTCAGCTCTTTCTTCCTGATCCTTTCTTTTGGCCACTGACGGGAAATGTGTGGAGTGTTTTCTCTGCGCGATCAGCCTCTTTTCTGTGGCTTGTGCGCCGCTTCCTGAACATCGGGCCTGCTCACTGCACACACTGATCACACGCAGCTCAGAACAAAGTGTCCGCAAAGCGACTCCGGATCTCTAAAACACACACTAGATCACTGTACACAGAATATCTTTAAAGTGTTGACCAACAGCTGCAAAAATATGACCTGCCTCTATCATTAATATTATTATTATTAACCCAAGACGTATTTAATGAACATCACTGATCATTATTATTATTATTATTATTATTATTATTGATCGTTATTAACATTATTTTTTCCTAATATTTAACAGTCGTCTTCTATGTTGTGTTAGCCAATATTAAATCTATACAGTACTATTAGAAATCATTCTTGTTTGCATTAGACCAAAATAAAAATATTCTGTTTTTATTTTGACAACACAAAATTAAAAGCAAGAATTTATTTTCCCATTTTTAAACCAGTCGAACTGGTTTTTAATTTATCGAATAATTTCCCTTCCGTTCACAGTGTTCTGTTATTTTAAGGTCATTTTGCTCCATTTTTGTTTTCATCGGTGGATTTGGTTTCAACGTGTTTGAGTAAAGCTAATGATTAATAAATTACAGCTAATTCATTACTAGACTAACAGAATGAATAGATAGCAGGCCGCTGATTGTGTTGAACGCTGAAAGCTCTTACATCTGCCTGCATCCCTCTAAACACACTATTTATTATCCATAATTGCATTTTACTGTTACCGACCTGCAGAAATAAGCGCTCAATAAGCCGAGCAGAGCCACGTTACTTCACTTACTAATCTTTTCGTTCCTTTTCGTGTCCGACCTGCGGCCCTGAGATCAGCCCACCTGTCCTGCTGCAGCTCTGCTCTGGCTCCTCAGCTGTTGGGCGACACCATGAAGCTGTAATGTGACTTTTCCCACAGTCCCCGGTAATGATGGAATCAGCGGCTCAGTCATACTTGGTGAAAAGACGGATATTGAAATGACTTTAGGATCTTCGCCATGATTCGAGGGCCTCGCGCCGGCCTTGGCTGACCGTCCCAAACCTGGATGATCAACCTTCACAGCAGGAGAGAAGTGAAGCTGCGGGATTCGAGTGTCACAGAAGCGAGACAGGAGAGGTCAATGAAAAGGCTGCATCATTTAAATCAAATTGCCATTATTTGTCATTTTATTATTCAGTTAGCAGGGAAATCTGCGTGTAAAGTAGATAAAGGCATAATGAGAAAAAAAGATAAGTTAATGCATTTTTCCATAATGCTATATTATGCAGTCATTTCATCAGGCTGCTGCAGTCCGGATGACGGTTCCTCTTCCAGGACGCGCGTCTCCCTCCGCTGCCATTGGACGAAACACTTTGTCTCGCTGCCTGTCCCCACTTCTCATTGGTTGCGCGGGTTTGACAGGGCGCGGGAGGGCCGCCCCCTGCGCTCGGAAAAAAAAAGTCCTCCAGAAGTGAGTATCAATCAGAGAGAAGTTAGGGGGACAGAAAGAGAAAAGAAAGACGCGGAGTGGAAGGACAGAGAGACGCGCAAAGCGACAGACCGCATCAAAACTATCAATCCTCCCGGACTTGATCTCATGCGCAGCCAGGATGTCACAGTCTGCCTTCAAACGTTTCACACAGCGTTTCTAGTCACAGTTGGAATTACTTTGGACACTTGGTGAGTTTACGTCCCGCTGTAAACACTGACGTGTGCATTTTTTTCTACTGTTTGCTTCACTGCGTTGGACGGACGGAGTGGGTTTTTCGCCGCGTCCCCCCCGTCGGGTGGATTTGAGAGAAATGAGTGAGAGGAGGCGATCTGCCGCAGCTCTGAGCTCTAGAGCCCACGCTTTTTCCGTGGAAGCCCTGATCGGCTCCAACAAGAAGAGGAAGCTCCGGGGCTGGGAGGAGAAGGAGCTGGAGTTGTCCATGGAGAGCCTCGCCACGGACGGAGAGGACCCGGCGCACTGTCTGGATATGGACCCGGGTCAGTGCGCAGACATGCACCACACCGCTCAAATGTCCGGATCTCCGTTATATCACTGCAGGGCAATGCAAACCGACGAGTCCCGAGTCAAAACATGGCTCCACTTTCAATGACCCAACCCACGACAGGGCTTGTAGCCATACGCTCCACAATATTTTTTTCTTTAACTCCAGAAAGAGATTCTGCTCACTGAGTCCGCTCTGCTGCAGCTGTTACACACAAAAAAAGTTTTCAGTTTATAAACCTGATGCGTGCAGGCCTGTAGAGAACGTAAGTCCTGCTGGTTCACTGTCAGGAATATGACACAAAATATGCACCAAGAAACCTCCTTAAAAGAGCTAATTTACATCCGTAACAAATCTAACTATCAAAACAGCCTCATGAAAGGTTTGAGGACTCAACATCAGGCGAAGTGATTAGATGTGTCTTTTGCCAAAGCGGGCTGGTTTGTCCAGGTTTTGACTCCGGACTGCTGGACTCCACTGTTAGATATTAGTGACATAAAAAATATGAGTCAAAGATGAGTTCATGCGTAAAGCTGTGTTGCTGTTGGGACGCTGTTTGCTTTCAGTGTGAGTTTGGCTGCAGGCCTGCAGGGAGGCCTCGGTTTGTTGCACGGGCATCCGCTGGCATGAAGTAAATGATCTGATGTGCTTCATCCTGAAAGAGACATCCATTTTGCATGATGGTGTCCGCTGCTGAGAAACAAACCGCGGCCTCTGTGCAGAACTGCAATCAGCTTCACAATGAAAGCGTCCTTCCTGTGCCACAAGCAGAGCGTCCAGTATCCTGCAGGTATGAGAGCGCTCAGACAACTTTAAAGGTGATAACTGAGCACTTGATCATTTGTGGAAAATGTCTGGAAAAACAATCACATAAAATAAAATAAAATAAAAAAAAATTACATTTACAACAGAGATTAAGAGGAATTTTTATTGAAGTGTAATAAAAGAAGTGACCAGTTGTGGAAATCAAGATTAAAAGTGGTAATATTTGATGTTTAAGCAAATTTCCATATAACAAAGATGCGATTAGGCAATTTTGAAAACGGGTAATTTTTACAACTACTACATTTTTTTATGGAAGCAATTCATTTATAAATATGAATATCATTTGTTTTAAATATTTTTTTTTAGTCACGGCTTATTGGCAGAAACTTAAACGTAAACTAGATTGTTAGCCTTTAAGCTACAGCACGCTCCATTTTGAGAATTAATGAAGTGCAGGTGGAATGAAACTAAACTTGCTGCGCCGCTGAGACGTAACTTTATCAGACCACCGGTGACTTTTAACCCCGACGCTTCGCTTTGAGCTGAGACGTCGACACTTTCAAACTTCAGTTGTAAACTGACAGACACAGCTGCGCGCCTTGAGCCATCCATACAAATTCAGCTTGTTTGAATATTCAAGGTAACTCAGTTCAGACAAGGACAGTGTTTACGTTTGGCTGTCCTCCTGCAAAATTTTACATTTAGGGAAAATGATCTTCGCGACGATTATGGATCCAAATGAGGCCCGTCCTTAAATAAATAGCTTTATTAAATATTTAATTTGGCCTGAAATATACACATTAACAAGATCACATATATAATATATTACATGCACATGTTTCTAGGAATGTAGAGGCAGGCAGACATGAAGCTTACCTCTTCGCGCTGCTCAGCCAGTCTCAGGCCGACGCGCAGTCCCGCTGCCTGCTGCAGTCTGACCTCCGGGGCGCAGCGCCTTTACGCACGGCTCCTCTGCTCTGAAACGGCAAGCGATTGAAAGTAAAACTTTCAAAGAGAATGGAAACAGAGAGGTAAACTTCCACTTCACGAGGAGAAGGATTTGGGGATTGGGCTTCCGTCCTCTCTTGGGGAGATTGTTGTTATTGCTTATATTAAAGTGCAGAAGTGCCTGTTAAATGAGGGAGGTGAAACCAAACGATGATTACAATGTTGCTAATGACAAACCGTTTGTTTGTGTGTGTTTTAAAAGGGCAGCGATAATCAACAAAACCTAAAGCCCAGACACCATTAAACACACTGCAGTCTTTTCGCTGATGGTCCTTGTTTCCGTGGGGCAGAAAAGTCTTTCTGTTCTTCATCTCCCAGGTTTAGTCCGGGGAGTTTTAGGATTTGTGGCTGAATGAATTACCCAGTTCCCGGTTCCTCGCCCCCCCTGGTCCCACTCATTAGCAGGCGGGTTCCTGGCAGGTTCAGCGGGCCCTGCTCGGGTCCTAAAGCCTCCGCTTTGGCGCGTCGGGCGGCGGTGACCGAGAACAGCGAGTCTCTGTGGTCAGATTATGTGGTTTAGAGGAATCCTTAACGGAGTGATTTTATTTTTACTCAACTCCAGGCGAGTCTGGAAGCCGGTTGGTCGTATAACACGTTTATTAGCCTCAAAGACAAGGGCAGGACTGAGAAACGCACAGGCTCTGAAGCAGGCTCGCATTTAACGGTCTGCCTGTAAGAGCTCAACAGTTCAGTTAGCACAGAAAAAAGCAGTTTTGTTAGACCTCACAAAACTAATACAACCACATCTCCATGATATTTACCCTTTAAGTCACTAGTTAACAAGTTGAACTACATATAGTATAATTTAATATTTGAGCATTTATCACAGGCCTGACTCAAACGGTGATTTACAAGGTGATACTTTTTTCGCTTTTGCGCACAGAACGAATTCACTACAAGCACCTGACGTCTCACTAGACATATGCTAATTAAAATGACTGTTTCATAATACACTAATACGAAAATCATCCAGACTCTGCTCTCTCTATTCAGTGCTTCTCAAAAGAGTCATTTCTCGGTCTGCATTAAGCATGCAGGCTGAAAGAGATGTGTATATGAGCCGGACTGAAGCTTTTACTGCTTCCTTCGTGCCTGAGTCTCCATCAGTGTGGAAACAGGTGCTCTCATTGTGTGGATTGGGTTACTCGGTGATTTCATGGTTGACACATTGCTACTGTCCATCTCAGAAATCTGCTGCAAATTCAACTGCGTAAAAGACCATTTCACTGTAAGTGAATAGTAGTAGTCAGCGTATGACTCTTATTTCTTAACTTCTTAAACTATTGATATCCTCCTTGAATTTTCCCAAAGAATCTATAAAATACGCAAAGAAATGTTTCCATACATCATAACAGTATCACATGCCTGGCAGTACAAAATGTTTTGAAACACAATTAAGAGGTTAATTCTCTTTGTTAAAGACATCGTAAAAGAAAACTGTATATTAATGAAAAACGTGATTCTCATAATGAGTGCTGTTTCCTGTATTTATCTGCAGCTCCCGGTTTAAAAAGTCTGCTTCAGCATCATTAAAACCAGCTCCCCACAAGAGGCTTTTAATGTAAAAATAAGGACCTATTAATCTGTAAATGTATTTTTTTAATTTCCTCCCCAATTAAAAATAGTTACAGCTTCACCTGCTTTCTGATTAAAATCCTCTTCCTCTTCCGGTAATACTTTCATTTAATGTATATGAAGTTCATACATCTTCAGACTTTCTCCAGCTGTCTGGAGCTGATGTGAGTGTGACTGCATGTCAACTGTGACATAGTGAACGATTTGATGTACAGCACTGACTTGATTCAATTCAGAACAATTAGTGGCCTCTATGGATGTTAACCTCGTTTTAATGAGGCCTGGCATGAGCTGATTGGGAGTCCTTAACCACAAGATACAGGCCCTGTGTGTGTGTGTGTGCATGTGTGTGTGTGTGTGTGTGTGTGTGTGTGTGTGTGTGTGTGTGTGTGTGTGTAACCACAGCAGATGTCAGGGCAGCATTCAGCTGAGGGGGCAAATTTTTGTTCATCAATAAATGTCAGTTTTTATTAATTGAACTTAAAAAAATGCCAAAAAGTGAAGCTTCAACTTATAAACTGAAAGAAAACTTTCACAAACACTCTGCTGGTCTAAAAGTATTGTTCAGTTTGAGCTGTAGTGATAATTTGTCCCTGACTTCAGGCCTGATGTTTGATTTATGAACAAATGCAAAAACTCATGCATGGTCAGTTTGGACCTCTGTGTGTGTGTGTGTGTGTGTGTGTGTGTGTGTGTGTGTGTGTCTGGTGAGTGGCAGAGTACAGGTCCTTCAGTCTGATGACAGGGTGTCCGGGCAGAGTTGACAGGCCCCTGCTTGGCCTGCAATTCCACACTCTGCATCTCGGAGGCGTTCCTGCCAAATTATCTTATTTAGTCGGGCCGCTTTTGCTGCCTGGAATGCATGTGTTTCCTCTGAATGTCTCCGTTTCTCACAACATCCAGTTTTAGATCCGTACAGTAGATACAGGGTTCCTCAATGTGGCTTTTCAGCCTGTTTTTGATGCAAATATTCGAGCAGATTTCACTTTGGATGCCAGAAATTTCACATTTTCTATGTGGTGTCAAATCTTGTTCCTGTCACAGTGGAAAAACAGCTGATTATTATAAAAGCCAAAATCGCTAGACTAACGACATTCTCTTAGATTTATCTCCTTGCTTGGGTAGAAGACATAAATTTAGTCCGTGAAATGATAAATTACTCACTATTGCCCAACAATAAATGAAATAAAAAAAAAAGCTCCAGATGTTTGCTTCCTTTGTATCTGGTGGACGAGTCTGATCTGTTCATATTCGATTAAAGCCTGATATTAACAGAATTATATAGCAGTCTAGGCTCAGTGTACAATTCAAAATCTTTGTTGGGAATCAGTTTATGTAAAGCAGCTTGAGGCTGAGATACTCTGAGCCGTGTTGCCGTGTCAGGGTTTCGGACATTATTATTCCAATTGACAGTGGTACAACTAGGAAAGAAATTTGTATTTAAAAAAAAAATCAGACACTGTAAAATTTGGGAAACAAGTTAAAAAAACACAGGTGTAAAACAGGGTTGCATCAGCCCAGCTCATTCTAATATATACTGTATATACCCAGTATGTGCTCTCTGTATGCAGTATAGAAATAAACTGGCAAAGTCTCTGCAACACTCAGATGTCCCTGTTCTCCTTCAGTGCAGGCTTGCAGTGTATTTGGTTAAGATTTGAGCCGTCCGTGCTGTCCTCTTCCTTTAACACTATGTGTAATGAGTGTTTTTAGAGGGAGTGAGGGGGCAGCTGACTGACTGATTGACTGGCTGAGTATGTATCTGCATGTGTGTGTGAACAGTTAAAGGGAGAAGAAGGGGAGAGTAATCATGTGTGACAGTCCTCACTGGCTGCAGTGACACTGGAAGGATCTCCCAAGATGATGGAAAGTCTGTCTCTGTTTCTGGTCATTACAGCCCTCCACCCCTGCTCTCCTCCTCCCTCCGCTCTTCCTATCTCCATCTCTCCTCTCCATGCTCTTGTTTCCAGCGGGGTTGGCTCGGCCTGCGCTGTGGCGGTTTCGTCTGGGACGCTGTCCAGTCTCTCAGCAGTTCTGCATTTGCATAACCATATTTGTGTGCCCTTAGTCTGCCAAGTCAACCTCCTCGTGTCAGGGCCGTCAATAAATAATACATTATTAGATTCTTTTTTTATTTTTTGCATGGTGGTGTTGGAGGGGGTGAAGGATATTCAGCTGTAAAATATTTCTGAGAAAAGAGAAATAAGAGATAGCATGTGGTGATCTTATGAGGGTTTTATCTCAGTTAAGTGCCGTTTTTGAAGCGCTTTAACATTTTTACACCCCAGCTGGAAAAACTATGATGTATTTTGATATTTAACCGCCCCCCCCCCCCCTTTTTTTTAAGAAAAAAAAGTAATAATAATACATGTGTTAAGTAACCTTTAAAAGTCAGACTCAGTCAAATATGAGAGATTCTTCAGTGAAAGTCGATTTTGATGTAAAAAAAAAAACACAAAACAAAACAAAACAAAACAAAAAAAAACAACAACCCTCTGATGCATTTTACCTGCATACTGAAAATTACACTTCTTCACCAAGGTCATGCGGGGTATAAGATTGCCATTGTTCCCGGTATTTTTTCCACCCTGCTGTGACCTGTGCAGTAGGCTGCTGGATGAAAATAAAGTGAATACGGCAAATGTAAAGGAGGCTGAGGTCATCCCGCTCGGTGTCTGGGGGCTCGAGGCTCCCATGGATGGAAAGCTTTCCTGTAGGTCTGGACTGGCTTCAGGATGGAGGGAACGTTTTTATCTGTTCGAACATTGTGACCGTGTTGATGACTCTGAATGGTCAGTCTGTTAAACTCGGTCCAGAAGGAGCACTTAAGGGGAAACTTCATTTGCTGAACGCTTCCCATCGGAGTTCGTCATTGTGTGGCCCAATTTAAAATTTAATATTTTCTACATCGCATTTCAAAGGCTTTACGCAGCATTTATTCTGCTTTTGACTTAAACCCAGAAATCCATGACGATTTGAGCCAACGAGCCAGGCTCTGCCGCTTCTCTCCAAGCTGCAGACGGCAGGTGATTTGGAGTCAGCGGAGAGAACCGCTGTACTTTCTCACCGTGCCAAGTTTCCTGCGTAAAGCCTAATATTAATTCCACTGTTTCAGAGCTGCCTTCTCATCATCTTTCTCATTTCCCCCTCAGACTCGGAGGCGAGTCCCGGCTCGGACGGAGAGGGTCTGGCCGAAAGGACGTCGTGCTCCTTCGGCTCACCTGACGACCTGGCCCCCGGCCCCTGCGAACCGTCGCCCCCGTCCTCCATGGAGGAGATTCAGGTGGAGCTGCAGTGCGCAGACCTGTGGAAGCGCTTCCATGACATCGGCACGGAGATGATCATCACCAAGGCGGGCAGGTAGGCCGGACACACACACACACACACACACACACACACACACACACACACACACACACACACACACACACACAAAATATCAGGCGGTCAACATACAACTCTGCGGCGCTGCACCAATTGTGCGTAAATGGCGATTTACAAGCTTTTACGCGCAAAAGTTTTACTATTGGGCGAGGACAAACAGCCAAGTGCGTTCATTCTTTCATTATCGTTTCCAGTATGAGTTATCTTTAAAATAATCTCTCATGACATCGGATAATGAAAGCTCAGAATCGTCACACACAAACACAAAGTAAAATCTGCAAGCGCACCGACCCACAAACACACATTACTGCGTCATTTTGAAAGGAATCAACACCCACCCACACTCGCACACACACACACACACACACACCCGCGCACACATCTCTGAGCTCTGTTTGGAGGGTGTTAATGTGTTGCACATGCAGGCCTCTCTGTTGTGTTCATGACGCGGCAGGTTATTCCTGATGTCGGAGAGTAGCTGGTTCGAATTAATCTCTCTGTAACATGTTCCGGCTTTTTCTCGCTCTCTCGGGCCAACAGTCCAAACCCAGAGCAAGCGCAGAAGTTGACCTACGGAGCCTGCAGGAAGGACCTTTCCCCGCAGTCTGCTCCGCTCCTCGGGCTCGGCGCGCCGCACATTGCACTAACACCGCCCTCTGTTCACATCAGTCGGCATAACTCAAGGCTCAATATTGCTTCGACTTTCACAAACATCTAATATAACAAGATCTTTGGTATCGTGCTGAGTCTTTAAAGCATTTGGTTCTCAAGTTAAGTGAATGAACATCGTCAGTGAGGTGAGATAATTCCTTCCAACACAAGCTTGTACGAAAATTATTTATTGGATCAAACGTTTCCGGCGGAGTGATGGCACTTTTTTTCAAGACTGACAAGACAAAAGCATTGAACGAATTATCTCACATGTTACTTACATATGTTCCCAGGAAAATCCAGTTTAGGCACATGAAAAATATGCTTCAGTTCTGGTCCACTTCCTGCACACTAATAACGCGTTTTCTGTGTGGAATATTTCTTCTTGAAAAATGGCTAAAGTCATATGTGAGCTAACAGGCTTTAACACAAAGTCACTCTAATCAGCTAAAAGTTTATTTATCGGAGACCTTTTTCAGGCAGCGGGGAAAGTGAGACTGGACTGAGCTGAGACTAAATAAATAATCGCAGAATAATTTCATTATATATTTCTCTGTTTAACAGCAGCGTTGTATTTGTTTGTAATGTATAAAGTAGCTGAGGTGCATCTATGTATTTGAGTCATTTTGTTCTGTTACTGAACACTTTTATTTATTTGGTCTGTGCAGCCTCAGATGACACCGAGCTGTTTTCAGTTCCTCTGCTCTGCCTTCAGACTAAACGCTCTCCTCTACTCGTTTCAGACTACACTCGGCTCTTTTTATGAATTGGGTTGAAATTGGTAATCAGCTCATAAATAGAGCAGCAATCAGTTTGCGCTGAAGCAGAGTGAAGGCGGACACGGCCGTCGCCGTGTGTATTTCACGGCCTGCTCATAATAAGGCCATAAATCCGGAGTAGGGACGCAAGAGAACAGCCCTCTTTTCTCATTAGGTAGGCCCGGATTTACGACCTTTAAATGAAAAGGGAAAAATGCAGCTTTTGAAGTGCAAAACGAGGAATTAAACTGAAATGTCTCCCTCTCCATGTATAGACCGTTAATATAGGTGCTGTTTTTCCTTTTTTTAAACTTTAATTTTCATGAGGATTGCATGAGTTAAAGACTCAGACTTCAGGCTGCAGCTGCAGAACTGCAGGATCTGGTTGCTAAAAATATTCCAAGGATAAAAATGTATTTGTTTATATAGCTATAAATAACACTATTAAAATAAGGACTCCACCACAGAATAATCCATAAATTCATGGAGTGCAAAGGTCAGAGGTCAGAGTGACATGACATAAGGACCAAAGTATTTCCCTCCACTTAAATGATGAAAATTATGGAATAATTCAAATGACAGAAATGAGCTGGGTTAAGAGACTGGAGGAGGTTTTTAACGCTATGAACAGACCCAATGAATAGAGAATATTCTTAAAAAATCCGAGGAGTAATGACAAAGCTGATGAAAGGCTCTGATTCAGGATCCTGGCTTCTTGAAATACATGCAGTTTATTTGAATGAGTGAAATAAATCTGATGATTATATATGTTAAAAAATTGAATTCATAAGTGCTAAATATGCTGAGAGGAGACTTTCCACTTTATAAGCCGCAAACTGGCTTTGGAGGATGAATCTCAGTCTGTCTTCAGCTGAAGGAGCTGCTAGCCTGAAAATATGCACTTAAAAAAAAAAAAACAACAACAATGATACAGAATCAAATTTTGAATGTTTGAAATATTTTGACATTGTCTTTTTTTTTTTTAATTTCTACCGTGGGACCCCGTTAATGAACAGTCTAAACATGCGCCTGCGTGCTGTTTGATGGGTTTACTCAGGGCTGCACAAACATCGCTGTGTTTACATCAGCTGGGAGGTTGTTCAAATGAATGACGAAGACTCCTCCTCATTTCAGAGATTAATGACTTCCAGAGATTTCTGCTCAAGTAAAACAAAAAGCAAATAATATTTCAAATATTTAAAACTGACTGTAAACTCTCACTACTTTGATTTTCATTCAGTGTGGATCGTGTTCAGTGCATCCAGTGATGAAGAAGTTCTGATAATGTAACAGTCTGTGTGTAGCTCGCACGCTCACAGCAGAGAGGAGGCATGTTCAGGGTTTTGCTGCACTGATGTCTGAGGAGGAAGACTCAGGATCGCTCACAGTGACAGATCTGTAGCTTCGAGCTCCTGCTTTTTCATAACGCTTGAAATGTTCTTTGTTGGTTAGGAATTCCTGTTTTTAGATGAAGTGGCTTTTCATAGCGTGACCTGATAGAAAATGGCCTCAGTGGAGTTATTTTTAATCAGTACTAATCATTTTCAGTGTTGAGGTTAAGGTTTTTCTGCATTGGAACACATGCGGGAGGTGTTTTTATCGAAAAATAATTACGCTTGGCAGCAGCTGTACATGATCCTACACTACCCTAAACTTTTTTCCCCTCTCGGATCAATGACTTCACCAGGTTATTTCTCAGCATTTTTGGGTTTGTTACTATCAAAATGCTAATTGTGACCAGAGGATGAACACTTGCTTAAATAATGCTTGTTTCTGTATGTGTCTACCTCATGTTCCTCCTTGACCACAGCAGCAGAAAATTGACATCAAATCAGAATTTTTAGCCAATTTTGGTCAACTGTGCGTGTTTTTTTAAATGCCTAAACTG
This sequence comes from Chaetodon auriga, assembly GCF_051107435.1. NCBI lineage: Eukaryota > Metazoa > Chordata > Actinopteri > Chaetodontiformes > Chaetodontidae > Chaetodon > Chaetodon auriga. Next base: position 21,748,717 of record NC_135086.1, read on the forward strand.
ATTAAAAGCAGTGATGTATTAGTTTCTTTACGATATGTGTTGTGGGTCAATTTGCCATGCGACAGCTGCTGAGACTAAAGCGCGGTTTCAGTGTCCTTAGATAGTCTACATCTGGGTCTGGAGGAATTCTTGGCATTATTATTTCATCTGTAAAGGTGTTTTTTAGCTCACTGGTATTTTTTAAAATGTTATTCATCTCTTGTCTTCATTTACATACAGTGACAGATGGAAAGTGACAGAAATGAGGATTACTCCATCAGATTTATCCGAATGTGCTGCTTTTTCCCCTTCAGGAGGATGTTTCCTGCCATGCGAGTAAAGATTGCCGGCCTGGACCCTCATCAGCAGTATTACATCGCCATGGACATCGTGCCTGTGGACAATAAGAGATACAGGTAACGTCCTCGCATGCAAACACATGGATGGGAGCGAATGCCTGTGCTGACGTATCAGACGTGAGCTGCTCAGTGTCGTCCAGAACAGAGGTTCCTCTCTGACGACACTGACTGAAAACAGCGTAAAACCTGACACTAAATTTAATTGTCTTTGCACATTTTATTTACGTTCCTCACCATGTCACCCCCCCATCTAAATGCATAAATGTATCCCAGAGTTTCTCTACCAAACTGCTGCTAAACCAGAATGATTTCATATTTCTGGGTTTCAGTGGAGGGCGTAACGTGCCATGATGATCTAAATGCTGTTTCTGATGCTTCTCAGCCATGAAAAGAATTAAAATGCGGAGAAAACGCTGAGTAACTGTATTTTTTCATTAGCAAGAAAGAATGTCCAATAAACAGATGCTGCACACCAGCACAAGAGAACAGCTTTGGGCCGCCTCAGTCTGTCAATAGCCGTCTGCAGAAATCCTTTTAATAAATGCACAGCTGTACATGATATGCACATGCACAGCCATATTTGCATGAGCAAGCTCCCACTTCTGCCGGTGCTACAGCTGGACACAAGACTGTATTTTCCTGGATGATTCTCAAATGTCGGCTCGAGCATAAACATATTGACCTAGTTGGATTATTCTCATCTTCATGCCATTTCTCATGTTAGAGTTGTACGTAACAGGATTTGGACCGAACAAAGACATTCCAGCCTCTTTCATTTTTCAAATTTCTCATAACTGCTGCGAGAGGTGTTCCCGTCTTCTTCTTGGCACAACAGAAAACGTAGTTAATCCCATCATTTGCATCAGTGAAGTGAAGCGAATGTGATTAAAGTGTGCATGTGTTGGAGGAAGGCTTGTATATGATGGATCTCTCTGGATATGCAATAAGACTGATATCCTGCCCCACAGTGCTAGGCCCTGAAGCCAGAGCCAGAGAGAGGAGATTGAAATGTATTCATCATCCCACTGGCCGAGCTGCAGAGCCAAAGGCTGCCTGCAAATAGGATAACCCTCAACATTCAGGTCTAATGACGGAAATGGGAAAAAAACGAGGTTGAGAGGGAAAAGAAGCGATGCTGCACATGTACCTGCTGCTGTAGTGGTTGACTGTGGAAGTTTTATCGGGTTACTTTTATGGCTCAATATAATATTTTTGGGTATTATGACAGAAACGAGCGAGTGAGATCAAGATGATGAGAAAAATGTGTTTACCTGCGTATTCAGTGGTTGCGTCTGGTTTTCTAGACGCTGATGCAGACACAGGCTGTTACTGTGTGTGATGAAGTGATAATGTGGCAAATAACCCAGAGCCTGCCTCATTACGTTCAAAATAGAGTTCCACCAGTTGGGGCCTCCAAAAGCTGACGCTGCTGTTTTTTGTATCAAAGCTGCCAGCAGACAGTTTTCTGTTCTGATATTTAATATTGATGTTTAAAATTCCAGATACCCTCTTATTTTTCTACATATTAACAAAAATAGCATAAGGCCGGCAATATCCTGTATTCTTGTTACTGTCAACAAATCCCATGAAAGGACGAACAGATATTCTATTTTTCCAAGTCCGCGAGGGTCTCGGTGACCCCTGTGCAGACATCTGTGTGCGCCCCAAAATTTACGACTACGTAGGCTGTCTGGACTGCAAGTGCACGCTTGGTCCATGCATTGTACTGTGTCCCCCGTCTTTAAGCAGTTGATCATTTTTGACTTTTTCATGTTTTTCATCCAAATGCAACAAATACAGGAGCTCTTGCGGTCACGTTTTCTTGTGTGTATGTGTGTAATGTGTTTGCATATGCAGACCCTCGATTGTAGTGTGTAGAGAAGCATGTCCGCTGTCTGTGTGCAAGTCCGTGTCTCTCCTGGACTGTGATCGAGGCTTCAGTCTGTATGCGTTCCCGTTTCCCAGCCTGTCTGTGGCACTCAGGTCCACAGGTTCCTGCTGAGGAAGCAAATCTTTAAAAACTTCTCATTAATGTACACTTTAATTTTTTTTAAAATTTCCTAAAGCCGCTAGGGACTCTAGATTTTAACAAACGCTACTCAAAAAGGAGAAAATAGTGCATTTGTTGGGGACTATTTTCAGCTGCGGATTTATACATATTTGGTATTGTATTGAGTGTGTCAGGCACTGTGCTGGTGTATGTGGGTTTGGGTCAAAGTAACCAGCAGTGCCCATATTCATCATAATGATGGAACATGTCCCCCAGTGGACCAGTGTGGCTCACTCAGGTGCTTTTAATTGTTTTTGGACAACAAATGAACTAAGACGTGGGATACTTCACCTCATGCAAATGCAAACAAGTTTCATTTCATCAAAATTCTAAATATCAAATTAAAACCTGCTGTCACTTCAAACTTTGACTGACAGATGTTGAAAATACGTCCAGTTGAGTTGATTCAAATATGATTCATATGGCCCCTCGAAATAAAATTTGAACACAGCTCTTGTACTTTGCAGTGAGGCATTTCTTTCATTTCATTGTGGTGAATTCATTCAAAGGATTTTCCACCATTGTATTTCACGTGTGAGAAACTCCTTCATTCATAAAACCTTTGAATACACCATACATTTACACATTCTCCAAAAGCTGAAATGCAAACCAGTATTCAACAATGAAGCTCAGTAATGCCTGACCTGTCAAAACATACACAGTCTGAAAAATCCAGGGAAGAGCTCACTGTATGAACAGTAACACACACTCATGTCTTTGAACACAGTTGCATAACATGTTCTGTTGAGTTGTGTTTGTGTTCTCAGTAGTTTTTCAGCAGTGTTTTAATGGCCAGCGTGGCTTTTCTTGGCAGCTGGTGAGCATATTCCAAAGTTTTAAAGTTCAGTGACATAAAACATGTTTACGGGGAGGTAGTTCTTTTGTTTTCATGCATTGCGATGAGGAGAGGGTATCTGATTGAAGGCTGAGCATGCGACAGATACGGCCCCTCTTCCTCAGCAAATGAAACCCTGTCATCTCAGAAGGAAGTGGAGAAAAGGCTCTTCCCCCTTTGTCTATGACAAAAAACAGTTTGTTTGACAGAAATTAAAAGTCTGCATGAAAACAAACAATGAATGCACATAAATGAAGTGTCCTCAGCTCTGTGTGTGTTTGTGCTGAGCCTCCTGCTTTCTTCATTTCATCTTCCTGTTTATTAAAGTAGAGTTTTCCATCAGTCCGTAGCAGACGTTCTGCCCTGCCACCTCTCCCTGATCTCCCACCAGCGAACCAAGACATCATGGAGGATTTTTAGAGGCCAGAAGGTCTTGTAAAATTAAATAGGATTTTCTTCCTGGCTGGGGAATTTACCACAGGCCTTTGCAAACTGAGCTGGGAGCTGTCACTGGTGTGTCTCACAGTCCTGGGGAGTTTGGGGTCTGGAAATACGGTCTTTATTGGAATCGACTTGCTTTACTTGGGCTCCCTGCCCCTCTTTAGGAACGTCTCATTGGTACCACGCTCATTAAATCTCCATATATTACAGTTCTTTTATGTGGACAGTCGCTCGGTTTGCTCCGAGCTCAAGCCGCTGAACGTGGAGCTGTCTGGCTCTCCAAACGTACCTCATTCCTCCAACTGTGTGTCAGAGCATGTTGCAGTGCTTTAACACACACGCACACATGCACTCTCTCTCTCTCTTCCTCTCACTCATACACACACACACACACACACACACACACACACACACACACACACACACTCTCTGTCTCTCGTCCTCTCTCTCACACACACACACACATACACACTCTCTTCCTCTCACTCACTCACTCATACACACACACACACACACACACACACACACACACACACACACACACACACACATTCTCTCTCTGTCTCTCGTCCTCTCTCACACACACACACACACATACACACTCTCTTCCTCTCACTCACTCACTCACACACACACACACACACACACACACACACACACACACACACACCTCCAGGTACCCACATTCAGCAGGGATAAAACATCTACAAGCATTTATGCTGTTTTACTTCTAACCTTAATCCAATGAAGCCAAGATGCAAACTTGAACTGGCCCTGTGTAGATGTGAGGATTGGAAGAAATACATCAAATTTAAAGTTTCTCTTGTCTTTGTGAGGACATTTGGTCATCACACACAAACACATGCACAGACATATTAATGTTGCTATACATGTGAGGACAGCCGCTGAACACAATCCAGCCATACCTCTAACCCCTATTTCTAACCTAACCTTGACCCCAGTAACCCCAGCCTAAATCTGATTTTAGCCCAGTTTGTTAGCCTAAGCCTCATTCTAAATTTAACCTTAACCTGATTTTAAACTGGCCCTGTGTAGATATGAGGACTGGCAAAACGCCAACTTTTAACGTAAACCTAATCTTAATTCTAACCTCGATCCAATGAACTCAAGTCGTAATTTCAAACCCATGCAGATATGAAAACTGTAAATATTGTCATTTTTGCAATGCTTGTCATAAAGTATAGAAATCGAACGACACACACAGTACTCACACATAATTAATAACACAGTAAAAGGGGATAAAACACCATTGGGCCTGGTTATATTTGTGAGGACAGTCATTCATTCCCAACCACTAACCCTAACCCAAGATCTTTACATAATAATTAAATGACCTCAGTCTAATCCTAATTCCAATAAACTCAGATGGAAGTTGTTTTTTTTTTTTTTTTTTTTTTTTTTTAAACTACATTTGGTCTTTGCAAGTATAGAATAGAGGAGCATACACACACATATAGGAACCAACTTACAATAAGACATACATTTTTAAAGGGATAAAAACACCAATGGCATTTATGTTACTATGCTTGTGAAGACAAACAATGAATACAGTTGCTATAACCCGAAATTTAACCTAAACCTGACCTTAAGTCTAAGCCTAAACAAACTTTATCCTAACCTTATTCTAACCTCGATCCCATAAACACTAATCCTCGTCTGAAAGTGGATCTGTGTAGAAGAGAGGGCCAGTAAAATCTCATTTATCTATCTTTGTGTGAGGACATTTGGTCCTCATAAGCATAAAAATTCAAGAACGCACATCCGCTCACACAAAGCTGTTGGTCTTCTCTTACAAACTCAGAACACACACACCAGTCAACCCTGAATGGTAATTCAATAGCAATATTTACTCTGTCAGTACAGTAACCCAATATACAGCCTGGGTTTGGCGTGTGTGTAAATGTGTGCGTGTGTTTTTATGTGCATGCCTGCCTGTGTTACAGTATATGTGCGATGAGCTGAGAACACACACATTCACACACACACACTGACAACCTGTTTTTGCTCTCTGACTGGTGTGTGTCTCTCTACGTGTGTATTTTCACACACTGTGTGTGTGTTTATCCCAGTGGATGCAGTTGCAGTTGTGCATGTGAGAGGAAGAGAGAGAGAATAAGAGTATGCATTGCAGTTTGGATTTGTCAGCTGTGTGGTTTAGTGTTGGCTGAGGAGGGAAAGGACCCCTCCTCCCCTCACCCCCATCTGTCCAGTAAGAGTGTCACATAAAGTCCAGTCTTTATTGATCCTGCCGGTGCCAGATGGCAGATTTATGGAAGATGAAAGCGGAGGGACTAATCAGATTTCCAGTCCTGTTTGGGGCTAAAGTTTCCTCGTTCCTTAACACTTTCCCTGCTACGCCGAGCGTAACCCTAAACAGCAGTCCAAACAGGAAATTACAGAAACGCCTGGCACCCTTTGTGGCTGTGTATGCATGTGTGAGTGTGTGTGTGTGTTAAGGTCAAAAGTCAGAGCTGCGTGTGGAGGTGTGTGCTTGGCATTAGATATAATAAAAACCTGCAACAGGTAGTTAGGTGTTCTTTTTTGTACTTCATTGTTTCACCGTTTACGAGTGAGCAAAGACATTTTCATATCAATAAAGGGTTAGTTTACGTCTCTAATATACAACTTCAGTTTCCAAATTAAGAAAGTTTTTCCTAATCTGAATCGAGGGTCTAATGATGGAGGATATTGTATGCTGTACGGATTGTAAACCACCTAAAGGCTGACTTGTGATTTTGGGCTGTATAAATAATATTGACTTGACTTGACTTAGCGAGCCAACACTTGCTGTGTGGTCGCTCTCTCCTGATACACAGGAAGTGTGTAAACTCAGCATGAGCAGCGACAGCCACCATGCAAAAGACAAATAAAAGAGTTCAACTGCAGAAAGTTACAATTCAAGGAATTAATCCCTCTCTTAGAAACGTCCACACCATGACTTGCGGGAAAATACAGGAACAGCACGGCCATGAGGGCTTAGTTGAAACAGCAGAAAATAACTGAATGTTTATGAGCTTCCAGTGCAGGCTATTGACAAGTGTCACACTGTCTTTATTAATAGTGCAGTCTTTATTTGCACAAATAAGAGAACAATAAGACATCATGCATTAACAGACAAAGAAGGATTGTGCTAGCGAGATTAAAAACCCAAATGTGCTTATTAAGACATCTCAGCATGCGGTTGCTGCAAACCACGCAGAAACATCTAGCTCAGTGATGAAAACTGGATTCCTGTGATGACTACATTGTGTATTGTATAACAAACAGGACAGAGGGAGAGAGAAACAGCAATAAAAGCTTTTGGTTGTGTGGTTGCATTAGACATTAGGCTGTTAACACAGACCGTTTACATATGCAGCCTACAGTTTCCAGTGCAAGCTTCTTAAACTCCCCAAGGATCGGCCGCTTAAGGAAACCTCTGATTAAATAAATCAGTTGGGTTTCAACCATTCCAACCTTCAAAACCTCCTCCATAGTCCCATTGTTTCTGTGGCATCAAAGCACATAAAATGTACACAAATAAGAACAAAGAGGTCGATCGTCCCACATTGCATTTGTTGCATTGTTATAGATTATAGGATTCATAAGTTTCCAAAATGTTGATGCTCATTGGAAACTACTGAGTGTCTATTACATAGGGAGCAATGAAAGAGTTAAAATGACAGGCACCATCTCCAACACAACAAAGCCAAATTTGATCTAATGTTTATTCAGTGTAATGTTCTAAATTGAAGCCAGACTGGACAAATGAGTAGAAAGTGTGAACATGATACCTGACTGTTTGTGCGTCTCATCTTTGGGTTTTGGGGGGTTGGACTGACTTGAGGACCTCTAGAAGACCATTTTCAGGTTGATTTGATCACAAGTGTGATGTTAAAAACATACTGAGCTGACTTTGCCTCCAATATGGCCGCCAGAGGGTGTGTTCGCCGACATACAGAGAAAAGGCCTTAATGCCTTTTAAATGTGTAGGTATTTGTGTGTGTGTTTTGTAACAGAGAGAGTCTGAGTATGTATTTTTGCTTATATTTGAATGTAATTATACAGTGTGTGTGTGTGTGTGTGTGTGTGTGTGTGTGTGTGTGTGTAATGGGGTGGTGCAGCCCTTGGAGGCAATAACAAAAGGACCAAATGAGAGTTTTGTCCATGTTTCAGGAGTGAGTGATGACTTTGGCAGAGAGGCTGCAGATAAAACACTTTCAACTGAGCGCAGGGCCAGAACTAAAGGCAAACAGCTGTGCTTCACAGTCGCTCTCCTCCACTTATTCTCAACCTCGCTCTCCCACTCTGTGCTTCTCTCCCTCTCCTCTTCCTCTCCCGTTCTACCTTTCTTTTCTCTTTCCATCCGTCATACATACTATTATTTCATTCATTTTCTCTTTCTTTGTCTCTCTCGATGACTGGCTCGCTCTCTTTATCTTGCATCATTTTCTCTGTGCTCGCATTTGTTTCTTTTCTCCTTTGTTCCTTCCTTTCTTGCATTTTAATTTTCTTCCATCCTTTCCTTTATTTTCTTTTCCTTTTGTCCTTTGTCCGTGTTGTCTGGTGGTTTGTGGACTTGATTTTTAAAAGGAGGGTAAAAGTCAATTTCTTTCTTTCTTTCTTTCTTTCTTTCTTTCTTTCTTTCTTTCTTGCCTCTCTCCCTGCTGTTTAATGGGTGGGACGCCCCGAAGTACCCAAACTCACACACAACATCATCAAATATTATGGCTGGGCTTAATTGAAACTATGCAGCCGAGTGTGTGACTGCATATGGAATATTTTATGTTGCTCTTGTTCGAAATTTCAAGCACAATGAAGAAACAACAGATGAGTTTTAAAAGCCGGTGTTGTGGCAACGTGGCCGAGTGTTTGGAGTTTGTTTTCCAGCTGAGTGAAAAAAGCAGAGGCGCTGCAGCCCTTTTGAAATCCAAACAGCCTTTATAATAACCCATTCAACCCTGAAGTAACCTCAGAGATTCAAATGAGCTTTCAAAACAGCGAAGTGATGAGGGAATATTAGTCCTGGAGATCGGAATAAAAACATGGTTAGCACAAGAAATCCGAGCAATATACGCAGAGGAGAAGATGAAAAACGCGGTTGTAGGAAGGCATCGGGATTTTCCACGCTGCATTAACATTTCAGATAAGGAAAATTTAGAAGTGGACGGTTCTTCTGCAACAGACTGGGGATGCAGAGGACGCTTGAGTATGAAAATCCAGTATTCATTTGACATTAGCAGGCAGGATTTTAACATGAAACTGAGCAAAATCAGGACCTGTCAAATATGTGCATGTTAAAATTAATTAAAACAATTCTCGCAAACTCAACAGCTGATAAAGTTATCCAAATATGTTTTCTGAAATATTTCATTATTTTCCAATTTTACAAATGTGTACTTGATGCATTAAATAGTCCCATCCTTTCTCCTTCTTTATTCAGCTATGGTGCATCTGTCCTTCATTAATATAGTTTACGGTACTCTCAATACAACTACAAACTCTATACAACAAAATGTTTACTGTGTAAAAAAAAAAAAAAAAAGGGATTTTGCCACAATATAAGACAAATTACAATTTAGTGGAACATTTTGGGTTCATAGTTTGGACAGTCTGAACCTGCATGCCACAGATACTGAACAGATACTTTTCCTGCTGAGGATCATTATAATGTTTCTTTTCAGTCGCTGAGTTCTTGGTGGAGTTTTGGTGCTTCAGCCAGTTTCCCTGTCTTGTCCTCCAGGTATGTGTACCACAGCTCCAAGTGGATGGTGGCAGGAAATGCCGACTCCCCTGTCCCTCCGCGGGCCTACATCCACCCAGACTCTCTGGCTTCAGGAGACACCTGGATGAGGCAGGTGGTCAGTTTCGACAAGCTCAAACTCACTAACAACGAGCTGGACGACCAGGGACATGTAAGAGACCTTTTCTCACGCCATCTTTCATCATGACATAAATTACACATGGCTTCATAAACGCACTGACTTTGCAAAAGTTTTTAGATGCACTGGATGTTAGTTTTATGTTGCACCCTGAATGAGTGTGTCAGGCTTATTTGCGTTCAAATATCATTGCTGAAAATTACACATATATTAAAACGCAAACAGCAAAAGATAGCAGATAAAAACCCCAATCTTTCTGTTTGGGTTTGTATTTATATTTAGTGCTGACGTGCACATTGCCCCTCCTGCGTTACTTGCTCATGCACTCTTAATTCTGATATTTTCCACATGATCTAAAGGCAACATACGGGGAATCTTTCCGCAGACATCAGGGTTTACTTCCATTGCACACATTTTCAGCGAGTTAAAACCCCTCGACCGACAGACCAATCAGACGTCAGTATTTTTATTTTTATTTATTTTTTTCATAGCTGACTATGTACGGAATCCTGCAGCAGAGATGGTATTTCAGCTGAAACGCTCTGGGTTTAAAGCTGTAATTCATTAGTTTCCTTTTTGCGCTCTATTCTTCATGTCACTCCATGGTGCTATAGCAGTGAATGCACTCTTGGAGCTGTGAGGCAGTTTTTGGACAGAAATGTTTTTGATGCGTTTGCTTGAAAGGAAAGTTGACACCGTACTTCATGGACTTCATACTTTCGTGACTCACAGAGCCATGAGACTTGTTCAAAATTGATTTTGTGCAATACATGACGGTCTGCTCCGCCACATACTGCCCTCCCACAGTCAGCCCATTTCTTTTTGAAGATGGTCCACCCTGGCTGAATATTATTAGGCTTGAGGATTAGCGTGGAGAGATATTAGAGGTCTGGGATTTGAACCCATGCCCTTGTTTTAATATGTAATATTCATTTCCTTCATGGCTCTGTAAAGCATTTTGTAATGAAACGGTTTCGTTAAAGGCACTTAATGATTGAATTTGATTTGTAGTACGCTCCAGCAGCCACACCACTGAGCTAAAGTTTGAGTCTGACCACAATCTGCCTGATTTACTGCGTTGCTTGTAGCCAGTCAGTAACAGAGGTGGTGAGCTAAAGTAAGTTTCTTATTGGTTCTTGGCTGCTCTAAATGTGTAATGTGGGTTTCATAGGTGAAATATTTAACTGTAATGCAACAAGTTAGACCACAATTTGTTTGATTTACTGCCTTCCTTATGTATAATCAGCAAGTGGGCAGCAGGCTAAAGTGAGTCCCTTATTTGCACTTTATACTTCTCTATAGTTAGAAATGGGCTTCATGGGAAAGCGACAATATTAGGTGGAAGAAAACTGTCAGCTTTTGATTGGCCCCTTATGTTTAATCCTGCAATGAAAGCTAAGAAAATGCAATATAAAGTACTATAAAATAATATTAAAATAAATGTTCTAAAAATTACTTAGCTGTGCAGTAACTTTCATCTGTGCAGCAGCATTTCAACTATCATTTCCAGCATGAACACTCCGATAAAGGCTTTGTAAAATTGCTGAGTAGCTGGTAAACATAGTTGGAAATGTAGCGTTAGCAAGCCACGTTGGTGGAGACCGCATCAGAGTGAAAAGGATTGGGGGGGGGGGGACACAGCTCCAAATAAACATTAAATGAATGTTTATCTGCCCCCTAGTGGCCATGAATGTATTAATGCTGCTTTAAAGACATTTTAGCTCATAGTCCCAATATCTTTATCCAACCAAGCCGGCTTTAAACCATGAGGGAATGATGTGTCGATAATGAGAACATACGAGGCTGAATTTAATTGTCACTAAATATTTCATCTCAAACGGCCCTTGCAAAAAGTAACATTAAACTTGTGCATGTATGGCATTTAAAGATCATAAAAATCTGAAAAATGGAAACTTTGAATGAAATTGAACTGCATAACTCAGCTCCATTTATGTAATCTTCTCTGCAAAATGTGTACAGTTACTTGGAGCATTCATTTCAGTTCAATTTAGCCTTTTGTGGAAATTAAAGCAGATTGAATTAATAGCAAATCCAGCAGTGTCTCAGCTCTGTATGAACTCCGTGTGCTTTTATTCTCTGATGGAGATGATCTGCTCTCTCTCCGTGGCGGGCGGCACAACGTCTCCTGTCATGACTGTCGTTTAGGGACAACTGCTTTGATTGCTTCGGTCCGCAATACAGTTGAAACGAGCATGAGGAGCTGCAACAAATCAATTTCCTCTCTGAGCTCGCCATTAGAGGAGCAGGGATGCCAGGTGACGCCATGATTAGAAAAGTGGAGTAGTGATGCGTCGGAATGCATCCTGTGCTCTGACAAAATGGTGGCGTCCAGTTTAGTGTATGGAGCTGCGTGGGGCTCCTCACGCTTCTGCAGATGATCACATCAGCTCAGTGGTGACAAATGTAATAACATATGAGTGTTAGTGGGCGAGGATTCACATGCAGGACTCTCTCTCAGAGTGAGGGGAGGTTGTCTTTCCTCTCCTGCTGCTCAGTTTAAGAGCTTTGTTTCCCTGGAGGGGGTTTAGAGGCCAAAGGAAATTAATTTTGGAGCTTCCTGTGTGGGAAACCTCACCACTTCTCGCTCATCCTCCTGACTTGTGGTGTCGTGAAATGTCTGCCTCATCAGAAACAGACACCATACATGTCATGAATCATCAGACGTCACAGCGTACAACAGAAGCAGAGTCTGTGAGAAAAAAAACAATATTTATTCTGTCTCAGACGGCACATTGTCATCCAGACTGATAAACAGTGCCTCCACTAGTTTGTAGTCTTGTGATTAGCTTCTATTGACAACAACATAAAATTCTTGACATTTAATATTTTGGTATTTCTTCTCTTTTTAAAGCCTCAAAGACAGGAATTTCTTTTACACTAAATATTATTGACTTAATAAGCAACTATCAAATTTAAAATAAAAAAATCATTGTTAGGTTTTATCTATCAACACTACAAACTCAGCTGATCTGCCTCTTCAATGCTGACCAATCAACTGTCCTCAGATTCTGATTCAGATTTTGTTAAATCTTGATTGGTGTATGAAAGCGTGTGACATTTTGCCCCACCCACCTCGGGCCTTTAAGCCTTTCCATTTACTATCTACTTCATACTTCTACTCCAACCCAGAGGAAAATATAGTAGTTTCTTTGCAGATTAAAGTTTTACATGCATATCCAAAGATGAGTCTAGAAAATATGACACATTATTGATAACTGGTTCATTGATTGAATTAAGTTCATGATTACAAATCCACTTTATCTGCACACTCATGACTAAAAACAAACGAATTTACTGTTCTCCACATCTGCTTAACCAGCCCAAATGTACATAAATAGTTGATTCTGATAATAATTCTGTCCAAAACTTTGAGTTCTGTTCTCTATAAGCAGATATCTGCTCATGAATGCAGAATCCGTCTGCAGGGGATAAGATTTTGGGATTGGAAGCGCTGCGGTTTCTGTCTGTTGTCTCAGTAGTTTTGACCAATCATGTTTGAGCAGGCTTTGGTTGGAGGCAGAATGCAATTTCTGAACCTATCAGCTGTCATCTGATGACGATTTAGCTTTTTCTTTAATTAATTTTTTTTTTTTTTTTATTTAATGCATATGCAGATATGTAATTGCAGAGATTAGCCATGCCATCAAAAACATCTCAAGTTGCTAATCAGACTGTAAACAATGACACAAAAGAGAGAATCTTAGCCTGGATACCTGTCATCTGGAAAAGCTCTGGTTACGCCGAGAACCCCCAAAACATTGACCGCTGCCCCCGGAGTCCAAACTGTCATCAGGCGATAGCGGATGGGTTCTGAGACCGATAAAGGTCAGGATATTTCTTGTTATTTAGTATGTTTCCACTTTAGTATTGAATCTGAATTCTCCTTTTAAAAACATGTCACTGACACCGCACACTGGTTCATCAAAAAGTCAAAAAGCAGCTGAAAAGTATAAATTTTCATGTGTATCACGACTTTGTGTCATCCATCAACCTGCCAAATGATCAGGCAGCTCGGCGTCATGTGGCATCACGCACAGGATGTCACACTGTAAGCTGACAACACGAAAACGTTCTGCCTTTGAGACGCCTCGTCTCCTGGCTGGACTCGTTAGCCTCAGGCTTCGTCCTTGTGGGTTCAGATCCGCCTCATGCTGTCACTCTCGCCCGTCCTCTATTTCCTGTCGGCCCTCGCCGGTCTATGGGAAAACCCAATAAAACACTGGAGCAGGCTGGGCTAGCCAAAGATTTTTTTTGTTGCTTTTGTTTCATAGTTGCTTTGTTGTTAATGATCCATTTTGTTGCAAGTGGTGCGTTGCATTGTAATGTAGAAATGCTGTTCTGTGAGAATTTTCTACGCAATCTGCTTCAAACATTTTCTTCAATTTAGAGCGTTTGGCCTTTCAGAGATGCAAGTTTTTCATATGCCAGCAGTTTTATGTGTGATGTGCTGTAGCCCTGCTCGTATACAGTCAGTACTGTTTGTACTCATCAGTGCTTTTGGCTGTAACAGGTTGGAATTTCACAGGTGAAATATTAACAGTAGTTTTAAAGTTAAACCACAGTCTGTGATTTCCTGCTTTGATCGCTACATTCTTATGGCCATTGAAGTGTTTTTAACTGTGTTTGAAAATCAATTTAGGCCCCACTGTCGTCTAAAATGTGCTTTTTAACTAAATATGATGTGACTTGACTTGATGGTGATACACACGACATCTGCTGTGTGGGATGTGTCGGTGTCTCTTGGGTGTGAGCGTACAGATGATTTTCAAAGGGGATTAAAGGAATGTCATTACCTACCATGACAATGAAAACATCACTTATTAAACCTAATAGTATCTGAGTGTAAACAACTGTCAGCTGATGTCCTCTGGCTGCCCTCTGAGTCCTTTGTTCTGAGTTCAGCGTGTCGATGTGTGATCCGCTTTGACTTTACATCACCTCAGGCCGGCTGGGGACTAGCATGACTCCTCTGGACTTTATGGCAGCTCTGTGTGTGTGTGTGTGTGTGTGTGTGTGTGTGTCTATCGTAAAATCTATATTGCTAAAATATGACTGCGATTCAACCTGTATCCACTTCACAAAAGCTTTTCTGTTTGTTCCGCTTCTATTTTAGTTCTTTTCTGGCAGAAATCATCTGATACATGTGTTACTTGTCCTTGCGTAGCAGCAGAAGATTTACAGAAACTGAAAAAGAAGTGAATCCTGCTTGACTACATCAGCTGAACAGACAAGGAAAACCTTCTAAAAACTGCTGCCCCCCACTTTCACAATTAAATGATCATATTGGAAAGGACATAAAGACACAAAAAAAAGACACAAACAAGTCTGATCTTGTAGTCATTGTGCTGAAACCGTCTGACAGGCTACCGTACTTTAATTCTGTAGTTTCCATTTTTAGAGCGCTTTCTCACCAATTTGTAGAACAGCAGCAGGAAAACAACCCACAAAATTTTACGCAAAGTTTACTGAGCACCCGAGGAAAGAGACACCACAGCACCGCCCATGCAGTTTGATCGACAGGTGATCTCTGGGCACGGCGCGCTGAGAATACCACAGAAATGAAGGCTGGGCAACACAGATGGAGGCAGAATGCTTTAAAAGGGAAGACTGCAGATTACAGCAGGCATCTGTGTGTATCCATACAGCTGCCCCATCAGAATCTGCGTGCGTGATTTGAGGTCTGGAATGTTAAATGTAATGTTTATGATACTCAGAACTGTTCCCCCGCAGCCCCGGTTCGATACGACCCCCTCTTTTGTAACAGAGTGGGGGGTGGCTGGGTGGGTGGGTGGGTGTCGGGGGTGTTTGGCTCTGGGTAGGTTTTCTCACTCTCAGATTAATCAAGAGCAGACCGAGGCCCCGAGGCGAGGCTGGGGCCGACACCGTCTGACGCCTCCGCTCCGCTGTGAAATAATCCTCGGCCCTCCTGCGAGCGTCATCGCAGTGTGAACTCTGTTTCCGCTGGATGTCACGTAGCCCTGATAGAAAATCAGTCAAGCTAATTGATGTTACAATGGACTAACATGTCTTATGTGTTTGCAGACAGACTTCATGTTTTGTGTTTTTTGTCTTGAACTGGAGAGTTTAAAGGCACACATCACACATGCATGCCTGGATTTGTGATGAGTTACCGAACAGACGAGGGCCCTCATTCACTATGCTGGTTAGCTGAAAGTTTGAAATCTTTTTGCAGTGCAGCTCATGGAAGCATGAATAGATCCTCAGGACTAGCAAAATGTTCTCAATTCGGAAGATGTCTGTGATCATTTTTTGCTTATTTTCCAAATGTCCTCAAAAAAGAGGATTTAGGAAACCAATTAGTCTGTCTCTGTCTCTCTCTCTCTCTCTCTCTCTCTCACACACACACACACACACACACACACACACACACTTGCAGATGCACAAATGAAGAAAAAATTCTAGACTAGAGTGTTGTTTTTTTTCTTCTCCAGTAATTTGGATTCAACTTCGGTCAGACATCGTACCAGCTGGCTGATCCAGATGAGCCTTCACAGACCTCACTGTCACTGCTAATAATGTTATTAAATGCTGCACTTCACCTTCTTTCCTTTCATATTTTCAGATCATTCTCCACTCCATGCACAAGTATCAGCCTCGTGTTCATGTCATCAGAAAAGACTTCAGCAGTGAGCTGTCTCCAAACAAGGCAGTGCCCAGCGGGGAGGGGGTCAAGACCTTCAGCTTCCCAGAGACCGTCTTCACCACCGTCACTGCCTACCAGAACCAACAGGTGTGCAGCTCTCATTTTATTTCTACACAGGAAAACCATTATTCTTACTATTCTTATTCTTTTTTTTATTTATTAGTGATATATTGTCTGCAAAACTTGACCCAGCATGCCTGGTGCCTAACATGCCCAACTAACAAATTCAAGCAACCCTTGCAATGTTAAATTTACTTTTTCTTGCAATTTCTCAAAATTCCTCAACTTTACTGCAGGAAACATCACAGATTTCAATATAAATATGATCAAATTCACATGCACTTTTCTTATAACTATACTTGGGAGGGCATTGTCTCCTTAGAACTTGTCCTCTGAGGTGGTGAGTGCTTCCCAAATTGTGTATAATTAAACTGACCAAAATGCAACAGTTTTTACTTTACTTCCTAAAACTAACTGGCAATACTAAATGGCATGGTGGGAACCAAAAACATTTTCTTTGAGATGATTTAGAGACAAAGGATGACTTGCAGCGTTTAATATTAGCACACTTCATTGCATATTTAGATGATTTGGAAAATCATTCATTTTAACCTGCAATAATCACAAACATCTCCTTGTTCTTCTTGTGTGCAGATCACCAGACTAAAGATCGACCGCAACCCATTCGCTAAAGGATTCCGGGACTCTGGCAGAAACAGGTACGTTATCCCAGCACCTGTTTGCTGATAGAGCAGCCTCACAATACAGCCTGTTACTATGTGCCCCACAAAAATCTATCTATCTATCTATCTATCTATCTATCTATCTATCTAAATATGGAAATAGTCCTCTGAAGATAGCTCTCAGTACCACACGCTGCTCCACATAAAAACAGCTGCTTTCTCTGTTGCCTCAGAGGAACCCTTCAGATCTGCAGCAGCAGACAGAGTCGATCATACTAGATGGGGTCACTTGCACACCTGACCTCTCTCTTTATTTCTATCATTGTCTCATTCTTCTCATTCCATATACATAAAGGTTCAAATGCTGATAACACAGTTCATGCATGAAAGTGGAGAAACCACAAGTAGGAATTAATCAATCAGCGTCACTTTTCACCAGTTTATTGTTGTTTTACACCACATCGTCAGATTTATTGTATATTATCATGTTATTAACATGTCGTGCTCCAATGATAAACTCCAAAATAATTGTTTAACATTGTTTTCATTTAATGTGGAATAATGTGACAATCTTAGCCAGCAGACAGGTTGCAGTTAACCTTCTTGATGTGGTTTCTCTATCAACAATCTTCAACAAGCATCAGTTTCTTGTAGGTGAAAAAAACCTGTGACAGCAAACATCACACACAACCTGCCTGGTCAGAACCTTTCATCGCTCTGTCAGCTGTTGCATCAGCTCTGTTGTCAGTAGTGCTGTGCTGATGTCAGCCAGAGATAGCACTGCTATTGGCTGCTGACACTGTAGGATCATCAATCATGCTGCTGATCAGCACACACCTTTTATGCAGGATACTAATATTCTTACATGTGCTTGATTTTGTCAGTTAAGACAAGCCTTCGCTGCCCCCCCCCCCCCCCATTCTCTTGATTTGCCTCTCTTTCACTCAGTCTCTGAATTATCATATATAACATTTGTGGAGGAGAGGAGGAAGGAGAGGGGGTGTGCTGAACCACCAGACGCCTCCGCACATGAAAGCAGCCCCCTCATCTGGTCTACATTATTGGCACACAGATATTTGAGACATCTTTTTTCGTTTTTCAAACAATAGACCGTTTGATTTATGAACTGGCTTTAGAATTTCATTGCAGAAAAGCTACAGATGAAAAGATAACGGAGAATGAGATATTTGTCCGCAGAGAGAATGAATTTATCTTCACGTAAGGCTTGTGGATCCTTCCTTTCAGTCCTGTTGGGATTTGTTTTGTCCGGATTCAAGCAGGCCAGTGAGAACTCGGCTTCTGTCACCTTAAAAGCCCTGTCGTTGTTTTTCTGAATTTCCTGCTTTGTGTTTAGAGCTGCATTTTATCTTTGGTCATTCATGAATGTTGTTAGAGAGCTGAGACTCTGACCAGTGACCTTCATACTGCTGATTTTGCATAATTATGGTGATTTAGGAGTGTAATTGGTCACACACTGTAAGTCATCGTGGACAGGGGTGTCTGCTGAACACAGAATGGAACTGCAGAAACAGTATTTTTCAGTCCATTGCATTGTTACATTAGATTTTACACCACAGCTGGAAGCTAACTTTTTTTTTGCTTCCATGCGCCTCAGATTGAATTTTTAATTCACAAAAACCTGCGTATCTCCAGTTCAGTCAGAAGACCTTGTCTATGGTATAAAGCATTGTTGATGGCAACTATATTTTGACACAAACTCTGTCTTGAATTCTTGAATTATGAGGATGAGCTGCATATTTGGACATTAGTAGTAGTAGTAGTAATAATAATAATAATAATAATAATAATAATGATAATAATAACAATGATAATAATAATAATAATAAGAAAGTTTTATCTCTAGTTATATTAAGTTTGTTTTTGAGAAAAAAAGAATATGTGTTTCAAAGATGAAAACTACAGAAACGAGCATGAAAAACAAAGAAGCAAAAGATAAAAAAAAAACAAAAAACAGTTAAAACAATTAAAATTGATATGAATTTAAAGCAACATATCCCCATCTGACTAACATCTGAGTGTCAACGGTGGTGGTTGGTTGGATGTTGGCATCAGCCTCCGCTGCAGCTCACTCAGTTAATAAAGGGTAATCAGGTTTCTGATTGGCTCCTGTGTGCCTGTGTGTGAATGTTGTCTCCTTTTTCATTTTATTGAGGGGGGGGGGGGGTGATGCACGTGTGCTTCCTGTGTCAAATCAATCCTGCCTCCTACAACTCACACACACTTCTTAAATCTGATTGAGCCTGTGAAAAGTGAGCCTCTTCAGCGTCCTGACAATTTGACAGAGTTCAGGAATGTTGCATTCTGCCCGCACATATTACAAACCATATATGGACAAGACATAGAAAGGCATGCAATCACGTTTTATAAACATAAATGCTCACCAACATGTTTTAATGTGAGTGATGAGAGAGCGGAGTGTCTCTCTGTAGGAAACTTCAGGCCTTATCTGTCACTTTTCTGCTTGGTGTTCCTCTGTTGTTACTGCTTGGTTGGTCACATGGACTCGAGTAGTCATTTTTATGTCATGTATATCAGCAGATACTGCACGTCAACCAAATCGACAATTATAATCGATAGGATAATTATGCGAAACATGAAGATATGTGAGCACAGAGGAGCCAAGATATGTGGCTCACATCCTGTGTGAGTATCACATGCATTTGTTTGAGTAGCACGCTGAAGTATCACATTTATATTCAGAGAAATATTTAAAGCCAAGACTTTTTTGGCTGCAGTCAGATCAGATGGAATATGGCACTGATTTTCCTGGAACATGCCAACATATCTGACATGTTTGGAAATCTTTGTATCTCGACACAAAGGTCCAGTTTAGCGGATTCAGTTGTAATGATGGACATGCTGACTGGGATCAAAGGTCAAAACTGAAACAGGATTGTCATAAAGAAACAGAAGATTTATGCTATTCGACAAAAAGTGTGCACAGAGCACCAGACTGAAATTCCGATAAAGTACAAATGTTTTATTGTCATGACAACAAACACATCTCGTCAAACATTTTTAGGCCACCGTCGGCTTGGCTGACTGTATGTTTGAGGAGATGCCTCAACACTGCAAAAAGTCACCTTTGAGTAGCAAAAATACTGTGTGATCTACCCGATTCTCAGCAGTATTCTGCTGTAATGCCGACTAGTTTTGAATTTAAATATGAGATTATTTATTTTCTGAAATTATTCATTTTATCTAGATATAGTTTCTGCAGACTGTGCTTTTAACCAATTTAGCAAAGGAAAAAAATAAATAAATAATTAGCATATTGAAAGAAAAAATCGAGATCGGTTACCTTGAAACAACACAAATGTTGCTTGACATCCAGTTATCCTGGTTAGGAAAATGTGGGCTTCATCCCCCTGTAATAAAACAGTACCACTTGCCCGTTTTGCAGTCAATTCAGCCAAACTGCAGAAGTGGAAAGCAACAGCTGCAAAGATCAAAACAGGTGTGACATCTTTTGTTTTTGCTGCTCTGCCACATGTGTCTTTTAAACATTGCTCAGTTTGTATTAGTATCGGATATTGGTGGCATTAACAGTCGTCAAAAAAGCTAACATACATTTCTTTGGGTTTCAGCTGTAAAGTGACTGCAGTGTGAATGCAGCCTGTTTGCTGTGAAACATTACCAACTAATTCCACATTGAGGGGAAATTCAAAATTAATAGAAAGGGCAAACCTGCACTGCTAATTCTCAAATTAAGCACCGACTTGTTTTCTTTTTCCCGACTTTCTTATTAGCATCTTAATACAGAACTCTCTCAAGCTCTGAGTTATGGCGGTGTCGTCAGTTTTGTCTGGTGACCGGGCTTTATGGCCTAGCGGAGGGATACAGCTCATTTGTTGGGTTTTGGTCCCGCAGCAGTGTGGCTGTATGAATGAGTGCACTGATGGAGAGGGTCCGGCCGATTAGCATGGTGCACTAACGAGCTGCCGTGGCCAGGGAGTTAGTGGCCCTAAAATAACATGGGGAGCAGGGACGGGCGCTGGTTTCCCTGGGACAGGGCCGAGCGGCGTGCAGGGAAGTAAATCAAGCAGGAAGGAGAACCGTGTACAGATTCAAGATGAAACGTCACCCAGATTTATGTGCACAGTAAAAACCTGCTCCTTTTTAATGGCTCCAGTTTCCTCTGAGCAGGACTCCAGTTTCTCCCTCCCTCTCTCTCTCTCTCTGTCCTTCTCATGCGCTCTCTCAGTCTGACTCATTTACCACCAACCTCTCCCTCTCGCTCTCTCTCTCTGTTATTCACACACACACACACACACACACACACACACACACACACACACACACAAATATAATCTTATATCACTGGCCTTCTCCTTTCACCTGATCTCCTCTGTCTGTCTCTCACACACCTCAATCTCTCCCCAGTCATTAGAGACACACACACACACAGACACACACAGACACACACACACACACACACACACACACACACAAGCACACATGTACACACAGTGTGTATTGGTCATATATTTTATGGCCCTTAATAAAAATAGGCTTTATTTAAATTTTAAATATGATGAAGTGTGTTACAGTAAAATGGCACATATCTTAAAACAATGCTCAACTGGAAAGAAGAGGCAACATCAGCATATAATAACTCCATCTACAGGACTGCAGGAATGATGGAGGAACACATATTTCTGAAAGTATTTTTTGTTTTGCTGTCATTATTATTCAGTGTTGCAGTTGTCGTGTCAATCAAGATTTAAGTGGGAAAACTACAATGAGAATAACAGAATGTTAATAAATAATTAAAATAGTCATTCTCTTCGTCTCTTTATAACGACGGGAAGGCCAGAAGTTCAGAGGGAGGGCCTCACATGCACGAACACGCACACACACGTCCAGCCCGGCTACCAAAACAAAGAGCGGAGAAGCTCCCTTTACAACACAGCCAGAGGGAGTGCGGCTGCTTTCTCTGCTCAGAATACTCCACTCTATCTTTACATAGCAATTCATGTCCAAGTCTCATATATAGAACCGCTAAACTCTGCCCTCTCCATTTCACTCTTCTCCAAACTCACTCACTCACTCTCTCTCTCTCTCTCTCTCTCTCTCTCTCTCTCTCTCTCTCTCTCTCTGTGAGTGTGTTCATATCATCTGGTCAACACACACATTTTGTTTTTGTGTTCTGAACTCTCTCTCTGCCTGTCTGTCTTCTCTGTCAGGACTGGCCTGGAGGCAATCATGGAGACCTATGCTTTCTGGAGACCTCCTGTGAGGACCCTCACATTTGAAGACTTCACCAATATGCAGAAACAGCAAGGTGTGTGAATGCAAACTCTCTCTCTGTACGGGAGAAAACAAAACATCAAACCTCATCTTTGTCTTGTCTGCTTCCAGTTCTAATTGAAACTTCTACTTCAGTTTCCTAAGACAGTTATTTTGGAAGCTTAAACAGTCAGGGTCAGATCACTTACCAACAAAGTAAAGACTAATCTCTGCGTCGCCACTTTGATGGATTTCTACTTGTATTATTGTTGCAGATAGGCACAAATTAGGGGCTGTAGAAAGAATGCCTCGGTTTCCTCTGAAAGACTGAAATCCTAAGCTGATGGTTTGACCTCCACCAGATGACACCCATTTACAACAACAAAATAAGTGATGCCAGATATGCAGGAGCATTGCTAACAGCATTTGTCGAGTGTTCAAATGCGTTTCATGGCCTTGCTTACTGTCAGACACCTGACAGAACACGGCTTTTCTGACCTTTCTTCTTAAAGCAGACACTTTAGAGCCCATTCATCTCATTAGATTAAAAAAAAAAAAAAGCTCATATGAAAGAATCTTCACTCTTGAGTTGTAGCACCATCTGCTCTTGACATGACATGAGTGTGATGTGAAATCGATTAGATTGAAATAATCACTCATTGGGATCTTTTCCAGTGTGCTGGATATTATCGAAATTAAACTATTCCTCGTTTAGCATGTGATCTGAATCCTTAGCAACCACTTTGAGAAACACTCTTGTATCCCATAAAACTCACTGCTGGTGTTAATGCACTTTTGTAACGTTTTCTATCACATCTCACTTGGATGTGAATGTGTCAACTTGTTGGCACACAACATTTGATGGTTATTACAAATGAAAGTAAATATGGTCCAATCTGCTCCTAATTTAGCAAATATCTTAACTATCTCCAAAACTGAGAGTAGAGCGCAGTGCTAATTAGCATGACCTTGGTGCATGTGCTGTCCCAACCTGAACTCTGCATATTTTCCCTGCATATATCACCACACACTGGATCAGCTACGGTTGTCCTTCATTTGAGCTTGGCCATACGCTGCTCCTCTGGCAGGTCGGCCGGTGTCTGCTGAACTTTTCACACCGCGCGCCCTTGAAAATAAAATCGTTAAACAAACCCTGTGGCTTTTGGACGCCTCCGTGACACGAGTCAGAGTCAGTCGGGCCACCTCCCTTTGTCTCGGCTCCAGCGCCGGCACAAGGTCTTAGTCATGGCTCATATCAAGGGCCATGCCGCTTTAAAGCAACTCAGTTTCCTCACGGACCCTATCTCTGTTACCTCTGGAGGTCAGCATGACGTGACGCTCCGTATTTTGTCTGAGCAGGCGGACATGTGTTTGTTATCATTAAACTCCTCCAAAGTGATTAGGATTTAATCAAAGTTCTTGCACCGCCAGTGAACCCTGTGTCACCCTGAAAGGACAGTGGTGTGTGTGTGTGTGTGTGTGTGTGTGTGTGTGTGTGTGTGCAGTAACTGCTTATGTGTGTGTGTGTGTGCCTTTGCCCTTATGGCACCAGACACCCTTTTCCCTTCAAGTAATCAACGATTCCCCCTCGGCGCTGAAGCACCTCCAGCCCTTCTAACCAGAGGAAAACATGACATCACCAAACTATCTTCCCTTCTCTTTTCCCTCATATATGTTACCTTGCTTTCTCTCTCTCTCTCTCTCTCTCTCTCTCTCTCTCTCTCTCCCCCTTTTCTTTGTTTCTCTCCCTCCCGCAAGCCCCCCCTCATCCTCTCTAACAGAGCAGAGCAGAGTGCTGCAGCGATATTATCGAAGGCATATGGTGAAAAATCAGAACCCTGGCCAAGCAAGTCCTGGATTATTTAGTTATGCCTCCTCCTCGTTCTTGGTTCAAACCGAATTTCTCCAACGGCAAGATGAACTCTGGCCAAATTCTCATTAATGGAGAAATATGCGATTGATATCCCACAGCTATCATTTCACTTTGAAAGGCTTGACTTAGTGGATGTCAAAACTGAGAGTGCATGGCTTTTTATTGAGGAAAAGACTTGGGATGTGGGGCAGCTCTGTTGACCAGACATGGTCAAAACTCAATCCATATTTATCTCCACATACCAGCAATATATTTTACAATGCGGCCCATGATCTTGTTTCCAGTAGAAAGTGTAAGGCCCTGCAATTAGTCTGAATGTTGGAGTTTGAAGAAGTCCATGTGGATGAACAAGGTTATATATTAAATTGGCGACAGGTGAATTCATAATGTAACTAACTGCTTACTTTATTAGTCTGACTCAGTGCATGTGGACCACTGGGAAATGGTCCCAATGGTGATTACTACTGAATTTTGTTTCCATCTGCTCTTTGTGAAGAAAGAGACAAGGACGACACATGCTCAAACACAGAAGATACATCCTGATGATGAAGAACTTGCATGGTGCATAGGAGAACAGCCCATAGTTCATTCTTTGAACATACAAGAATACATTTAAAACAACAGTTTTCACACAATGTTCAAATATGGCAGCCAAACCAGTTTTCTTAGCTATTTTATGTTGAATAGCCCTAACACTCTAATACAGTAAACTAAAAAAAGATGCTCCACTTTGTTTATGATTGATTTTAGAATAACTTAATGAGCACAATTTGAAGTATGACCATCCATCATGAGCACTTAAATCATGCTCTGACACAGCACCACCGCTTTGCCAACATGAGGAAACGATTAATCCTCTGAAACTATTCATTACTCCAAAAATGTGAAGTTTAATTGTATTTCTTTCTGTATGTGTCTATTTTGCAGGTGGAAGCACAGGCACTTCTCCCACCACCTCCAGCACGGGAACCCCCTCCCCTTCTGGTGCGGCACACCTCTTGTCTCCCTCCTGCTCCCCTCCGACCTTCCATCTTGCCCCCAACACCTTTAATGTGGGCTGCAGGGAAAGTCAGCTCTGCAACCTGGGTCTGTCCGAGTACCCGGCTTGCGCTCGCAGCAACATGGCGGCCCTGCAGGGCTATGGCGGCCTGGCCGACAGTTCCTATGGACGCCTCCAGGCTGCAGGGAGTGCTGTGGCCTCTGCTCAGCCCTCTGAATCCTTCCTACCACAGAGGACTTCCTCCTTGATTGCTGCTGGCATGCAGGGCAGTGCTCATGCCTCCCTGACCGGCGGCGGTAGTGGTGGCGGCACTGGAGGCAAGGTGGATGCCTACAGCGGTCAGCTCGGCTCCTTCCCAGCCTCCCAGCTTCAGTACGTGATGCAGGCTGGAGGTGGCTCCAGCTCTGCCTCGTCCTCTTCATCCGGATCCTCCTCTTCCTCCGCCCACATGTTCAGCGGGAGCCACCACCACGTGCAGCAGGGCTCCTACAACGCTTTCTCCCTGCACAACCCTTACAACCTGTACGGATACAACTTCCCCACCTCCCCTCGTTTGGCCGCCAGCCCTGAGAAGCCCCAGGGAGGTTTGCTGTGCTCCTCGTCTCCTGCCGGGGCCTTCGCTGAGCGCCAGTACCTGTCCAATGGAAGCATGGACACAATGCACATGATCAGCAATACTGCCAGTGGCCAGCAGGGCAGCAGCTCCTGTGATGGACGTCAATATGGCTCCTCCTCTCAGATGTCCATGCACATGGTGTAGAAACTGGTATTGAACCTCACAGTCCTCCATGTTTCTAACGTCTTTTCTAATTTCTAATCTATGAACCCGGTTTGGTGTCGATGTTGAACCGGTGTTTTCACATGAGGTACAAAACAAACCTTTCAGAAAAGGATTTGACTTCATGTTTTTGTTTTTAAAGACACTCCACGACCTACAAAACATTACAGAGGGAGACAAAACTATTATTTAATTGTTTGTCATAATAAAGCAAAAAATTGGACAACAGCCTGACTGTTTCTGACAGGACAGAAACTCCGATTGTAAGAAGGAAGAGGTAGGAGCCCACACGCTCTGGTTCAGAAGGGATTATCAGTTGTGAATCTGTTATGGTGCAATAATATCAACACTCTTTTCAAGTGACTCATTTTTGACTTTTTTTGGGACTTAAAAGCTCTTCACTGTGATCCAGAAGTTTTTGCTTCACCCAGCACTTGTGCCGTATCGCTTTAGAAACGTCATGGGGTCAGTGGTTTGCCGTCATGGTCTGAAGTTCTGGAATTAAAGGGACAACTGGACAACTGAATGACTCACTGCTCCACATACATGCAGGAGATGAAGTGTCTGATACGACACGTGGATGCGTTGTGTCAAAGAACTGTAGGTTCACTGAGGAACTCTGTCTTCATCCTGAACACTCTCAGCGGGCGAGTACACGAGTGATCAGGACTCCACCACACAACTTCATCAACCCATTATCCTCATAGACTGGAATGGCTTCACTATTTTTGAGTGGATTATGTTTTTAAGCATATATATATAAGATGCCGAATGCAATCAATAACATAAGCTTAAAAGTTGTTGTGTGAAAAGTTATAAAAAGAAGCAATAGCAAAACAGAGTAATTAAAGTATGTTTTGGTGTGTTGTAGAGATGTGTATTTAAGTGCTGAGCAATATAACAATTTTACAGGCCAATCTGTTATAAAAATGTGTGGAAAAAGGAAAATAGCAAAGTAATTCTTTTTTGAGGCATTTAAAAAAAAAAATGTAAATACAGGTGCCAAGCACGTAAAAAGCTCAATAAACGTTTTGATTCATGTTCATTGTTTGCATTTTTTCTCCTCGTGAGCAGTAGCTTTTTGTGTTTTCCAACTCAAGGTAAAATGCCATGAAGACACTTTTCCCCAAAACTCAGAGGAAAAAGGAGTTGCTCATAAACAATCATTTGGAGCACATAAACACGTGTTTACTGTCGGCAATCAACAAAATAATGAGGTTTACGTGCTGGATGTTTTATATTTGACAGCAATTACAACCCTGATTCCAAAAAGCATTGGGACGCCGTGTGAAACGCAAATGAAAACAGAACGCAGTCCTTCGCAAACAAGCTGTGTTTACCGACGACAGTTCAGTCCATGCAGTAATATCTTCTATCCAATCAGGTGTTCACAAAGTGGTGAACCTCGCTCCATCCTCGCTTGTGATCGACTGAGTCTTTCCAGGATGCCCCTTTCATACCCAATCATGATACTATCACCTGTTACCAATGAACCTGTTTACCTGTGGAATGTTCCAAACAGGTGTTTTTGCTCCTGTCCCAACTTGTTTGAAACATATTGCTGCATCTAATTCAGATTAAGCAGATATTTACAAAAATCAATGAAGCTGATGAGGTCAAACATTAAATGCATTGTCTTTGTCCTGTTTATAATTGAGTGTATGTCAGATAGGATTTTCAAATTATCACATTATGTTTTATTTATGTTTTACACAGCATTCTAAATGTTTGGAATCGGGATTGCAATTATTGCAAATAACTGATAAATTATGATTCTACAAACATGCAATTTTGAGTGGAGTTTGAGTTGAACTGCTGTCAATCACAGCCTCTCGGCTACAATAACAACGAATGACAATATTATTAATCACCCACGAGAGTGTTCTCCACTTATAATACACACACATCTGCTCTGCACCACATCACAGGCATGAGCTTCAAACACTGACGCAATGCATCGATCATAAACCAAACTGGAAGAGAACGACCCCAAAAAGACAAATTTTCTCCCTGCTGGTTCTGTTTATTATGAGAATGGAGAATAAGGGTCTTGTGCCAACTGCACTCAGCTGCACTGCTGTTGTGCTCGATGCACATAAATATGGCACCTGTTTAAAGAGACAGAGAAATCCCCTTGTAATCATTTGAACCTCCAAGAGAGGGAAAACATGCAGCATTTAGGGTCATTACTACTCCAGCTTTGTGGTTCCCCTCTTGTTACACAGGCACAGACTCCAGGGATTTAGCCAGGGCCAATCAGCGTCCATTACACGGATGTCTTCTGAGCGGCTCTCCCCAATCACTTCCTATCATATGTACAGCTCCAGCCATGAAATATCATATCTGAACCATCATCAGAAAATGAAGGGGGTGCAGGACCGTGGAGACAGCGACCCAGTATTGGAAACACCTGTTTTTCCAAGCATGACTTCAAATAATGAGCAGGGTGATGTACCGGAGAGAAGCGCATGATTTCATAATTTGGCTCCACTCCATCTATGTGGACATTATTTCCAATAATTATTCACGTTATTTGTCTGATATACACCCCCTCCCTTGTTCCAGCAGCATTCAGAATCACCCTGTCCCCCTCGTCGCCCCCACCCGTCTTCACCGCAAATTTACCTCAGAGCCTGTTAAATTAGGAGATGTATTTGTAAAGAGGAGCAGTGCACATGGGTCTACAGAGCAGCAGTATGACATAATGCACAGCAGGTCTGTTTTTATACCGTAAACTATCCATCAGGTCCTTAAGTGGAAAAGAATGGCTGAGCTTGAGTAACAGCCACTCTCTGCCTTTCATCGTGGCGTCTTTCATTAGAAGCAAACTATGCAAACGATCCCATTGATTGATTAATGGCAGAGTGCAGCCAGCTTGCTGTAAAACATGAAACTGGAACAATTGGAGATACAGGGCCGGGTATTTTAACGAGATCCTCTGACAGAGATGAGAGGGATCTGGTGCCTAATCTGCCGCTTTGAGCCCATTTTGAGTGACAGCACGCTGACTGGAGGGTATCCCATAATCCCTGTCTCAGCCATTGATCTTTCCCTCCGAACACATCTCAGACATTTTAACAGACTCAGAATCACTCTCTGGGGAACTTTACTGGATGCAAGTCCGGCCGAGGGGGGTCAGTGACCATATGCAAAAGAGGGGGAAGCTTTCATTTCTTGGATTTGAGGGTCTGGTTTTGATACGACACAGTGTGAGTTTCTATCAGACTCTCCCATCAGAAATCCTGGTAAACTATTGCCCTCTTGTGTTTATTTCTCTCTTATGCTTGAGATTCCTTGGCTTGACTCATCTTCACAGTAAATTATTGCTGACAGGAGACGTAGACCCACTTTTCTGAGGTGTTACAGTGAGCCTGACATGTGTATTGAAGCACTAAATCACTGCTTTTTCACAAAGGGCTTTCACATACCTTCAGTCGCCTTAAGCCAGTTTTTTTTTTTTTTTTTCTCCTTTAAGGAACATCTTGAAACTATTTCAGGATTGATAAAGTCATGATACAGATGTCAAGCTTAAAAAAAAGAAATATACAGACTGTGGTGATGTGGCCAGGGTTTTTTATTTTACAGTCACAGAAGTCCAGAACGCTGAAACATGGTGACTCTGAAAGTACAAAGTACACGCGCACTGTAAAAGAGTTAAAGACTCAATCTGATAGAACATATAATAGGTCTTGTCATTTGCTACATGTGCATAATATCATCTTGTAAGTCCCAATTATGATCTCTAATATTAATTCAAATAAAAGCTGCTGGAGGAAACTGCACAAATCAATTACATTTTAGTGGAAGTGATTCCTTTTTTCTGCTGATTGTAGATAATATTACTCAGAGACAAATGCTTTTATTCTAATGTTGTAATGTTGAGATCACATATTATTATTATCATTATTGTTATTCCTATGTCTTTGTCATTACACAATTATTGCATGTATTTTTAACGTCATGATCACAAACACAATATTCTGAGAATATTCTGTCATGGCAAGGAAATCACAAAACTAACACCTGTTTCTTGCACGATTTTCATTACTGTCCCAATTTAATTTTCTAACAGTCACCCAAAGGCCTGAATACACCCAAAAAACTGGACACTGAAAAGAAGAAAAACCTGAAAGATGAAGCCAATTTAATAACCATAATAATAACCAGTCTAACATCATTTAATGTCTTCTGAGAAAAAGTAATAATTGTAACAATCTTGTCATTAGCACTGTTTTTACTACAGTAAACATTGAGCTGGACAGCAGAACCAGAGAGGGTATTGAGCTGATTATCTTGCTGTCTGTGTTGCACTGAAATCTAACAATCTTGTACATGATGGTTTTGAATTTATATTACTGCTGCATTAATGTGTATGCTCCATTTTACTGCTGCAAATGTTTAAGGTTGAGCTAATTGAACTCTTTGCTGTACTGTTTGGTGGTTTAATCTATGCATCATATTCTATCATCATGTTTGTAGCATCGCTGTCCTGTGAGAGTCACATATATCTAAAAAGTCAGCTTTTCCTGAGTGCAGAAAAACGGCTTTTCAGCTTTGTGACAATGCATTTACCATCTAATCCAACAGGGCTTTAAAGAGTTGGTGAATGAGTTTGTCAGAAACATTCAAAATCACCAAATTTGAAGATACATGTTTTTCACTTGATAGGAAGGGTGTAAAAAGTAATTAAAGCTGTCAGACACGTGTGACTGAGTGAGATGTAGAATATTTGCCTCTGAGATGTGGTGGAGAATATCTATAAAGTTGAGCACAAGCACCTCGAATTTGTACATTGAGTACTTGAGTAAATGTACGAGTTATTCTCCAAAAAACAAAACAAAACAAAACAGAACCAAAAAAAAAATAAATCCTTCTTAACACAGACTTTATTCACACAGGAACAAAAAAAAGGTTCTTGTCCAAGTCAGCATTTCTCTCTGCACACAAACCATTTGATACCAAAAATGAAAATCAGACCTTGGCGAACTGTAAAACTTTTGTTCTTATCTACATACAGTTAGTCACATTCTCCTTTTTTCTGTCTGGATGGAAGAAAGATGGACAGTTGAAAAGCAAATTTAGAACAGATTTGAAATGGACAGATAAGTGCACCGCTCAGTCTCTGGATAAGCCACATATGTGGAAACATGCAACATTAATTCTGTGTGTGTGTGTGTGTGTGTGTGTGTGTGTGTGTGTGTGTGACATGCATTTTCTTCAGGACAACAATTGTTAATATGTGATGTGTGTCAAGATAGGTGGTTTTAACTAACATATTGTATTATTACAGTCATTATGTTATACTGACTTACATTGAGACGATAGAACAGAATATATCATCACATCACAACATTAATGTCCATAAGGTTTAAAATTACATAACTATGACTCCCCCTTTTATTTCACTAAAATGCATACAGTACACCTTTAACGGTGCAATGTGATTAGATATGGTGAGGATTGTAGTTTAAAACATTCAAAAAATGAACTAACATTATGAACAGGGTGTGAAGAACAAACTGTCCTGATGTTCAGTCAAAGACGTCTATGCACAGATATCTACTGAAGCTAGCATGCTAACCACCCAATCCCATGTCCTGTCTCAGAAATAATCTGATAAATAAAATGGGTAATGGCTGAGTTCACGTTATTACACACCCCAAATGTTGATGGGTCTATTGGGAGCAGTGCTGATTTTAAGTGTGACAGCAACAGGAAGGAAGGACCTGCAGTATCTCTCCTTCACACACCATGGGTGAAGCAGCCTGTCACTCAAGAAGCTGCTCAGTGCTGTCAGAGTGTCTCCTTTCTCCCACCATGCCCACCAGGTCGAGGGGGCATCCCAGGATAGAGCTGGTCTTCTTCACCAGTCTGTTGAGTCTGTTTCCATCAGCCCCAGCAGACCAACCCACAGAATATAGCTGATGCCACCACAGAGTCAGAGAAGGTCCTCAGAAGTGCCCACTGCACTCCAGAAGACTTGAGTCTCCTCAGCAGATCTGGTTTTCTTACACATACTTCTTATACATTTCTGTTGTCAGCCCAGTCCAGTTTATTATTTAGGTGAACACTCTGGTACTTGTAAGATTCCAC